>NW_026288535.1:0-39872 GCF_023373465.1 Oncorhynchus keta
AGAGGAGAGGAGAGGGAGGAGAGACGGAGAGGAGAGGAGAGGAGACGGAGAGGAGAGGAGAGGAGAGGAGAGGAGAGGAGAGGAGAGGGGAGAGGAGAGGAGAGGGAGAGGGAGGAGACGGAGAGGAGAGGAGAGGGAGAGGAGAGGAGAGGAGACGGAGAGGAGAGGAGAGGAGAGGGAGGGAGGAGGAGAGGAGAGGAGAGGAGAGGGAGAGGGAGAGGAGAGGAGAGGGAGACGGAGACGGAGACGGAGGAGAGGAGAGGAGAGGGAGAGGAGAGAGGAGAGGAGGGAGAGGAGAGGAGAGGAGACGGAGAGGGAGAGGAGAGGAGACGGAGAGGAGAGGAGAGGAGACGAGACGGAGAGGAGAGGAGAGGAGACGGAGAGGAGACGGAGAGGAGAGGAGAGGGAGAGGAGAGGAGACGGAGAGGAGAGGGAGACGGAGAGGAGACGGAGAGGAGAGAGGAGAGGAGAGGAGAGGGAGAGGAGAGGAGGAGAGGGAGAGGAGAGGAGACGGAGAGGGAGAGGAGAGAGGAGAGGAGAGGAGAGGAGAGGAGAGGAGAGGAGAGGGAGACGGAGAGGAGAGGAGAGGGAGAGGAGAGGAGAGGAGAGGAGAGGAGAGAGAGAGGGAGACGGAGAGGAGGCGAGAGGAGAGGAGAGGAGACGAGACGGAGAGGAGAGGAGGAGACGGAGAGGAGAGGAGAGGAGACGGAGACGGAGAGGAGAGGAGACGAGACGGAGACGGAGAGGGAGAGGGAGAGGAGAGGAGAGGGAGACGAGACGGAGAGGGAGAGGAGAGGAGACGGAGAGGAGAGAGAGGAGAGGAGAGGAGAGGAGAGGAGAGGAGACGGAGAGGGAGAGGAGAGGAGACGGAGACGGAGACGGAGAGGGAGAGGTAGAGGGAGAGGAGAGGAGGGAGAGGAGAGGAGAGGAGAGGAGAGAGGAGAGAGGGAGAGGAGAGGAGAGGAGACGGAGGAGGAGAGGAGAGAAGAGGGAGGAGACGAGAGGAGGACGAGAGGAGACGAGAGGAGACGAGGACGGAGACGGGAGAGGGAGAGGAGACGGAGACGAGACGGAGAGGAGAGGAGAGGAGACGGAGAGGAGAGGAGAGGAGAGGAGACGAGACGAGACGGAGGAGAGGAGAGGAGAGGAGACGAGAGGAGACGGAGACGGAGAGGGAGAGGGAGAGGAGAGGAGAGGAGACGGAGAGGGAGAGGAGAGGGAGAGGGAGAGGAGAGGAGAGGAGAGGAGAGAGGGAGAGGAGAGGAGGAGGAGGAGAGGGAGAGGAGAGGAGAGGAGGACGGAGAGGAGAGGAGAGGAGAGGAGAGAGGAGGAGGAGAGGGAGAGGAGAGGAGACGAGAGGAGAGGAGAGACGGAGAGGAGACGAGAGGAGAGGAGAGGAGAGGAGAGGAGAGGAGAGGAGAGGAGAGGGAGAGGAGAGGATAGTGAGAGGGAGAGGAGAGGAGAGGAGAGGAGACGAGACGGAGAGGAGAGGAGACGAGAGGAGACGAGAGGAGACGAGACGAGAGAGACGGAGAGGAGAGGAGAGGAGAGGAGAGGAGACGAGACGGAGAGGAGAGGAGAGCGAGACGAGACGGAGAGGAGAGGAGAGGAGAGGAGAGGAGAGTAGACGAGACGGAGAGGGAGAGGAGAGGAGACGGAGAGGAGAGAGGAGAGGAGAGGAGAGGAGAGGAGAGGAGACGGGAGAGGGAGAGAGAGAGGAGACGAGACGGAGACGGAGAGGAGAGAGGTAGAGGGAGAGGAGAGTGGGAGGAGAGGAGAGGAGACGGAGAGGAGAGGAGAGGAGAGGAGAGGAGAGGAGAGAATAGGGGAGGAGAGGAGAGAATAGGGGAGGAGAGGAGAGGAGAGAATAGGGGAGGAGAGAACAGAAGAGAGGGAGAGAACAGAAGAGGGGAGAGATAACAGAAGAGGGGAGGAGAGAACAGACGAGGGATGGAGAGGAGAGGGGGAGAACAGAAGAGTGGGAGGAGAGAACAGAAGAGGGGAGGAGAGGAGAGGAGAGAACAGAAGAGGGGAGGAGAGGAGAGGGGGAGAGAACAGAAGAGGGGAGAGAAAGGAGGAGAGAGCGAGGACAGAACAGAGAAAGGAAGAATAACAAAAGTAAGAAGAGCAGAGAAAGGAAGAGAACAGAGAATATATAAGACACATCTCTTCCTTCTTCTGTTTTCTCTGACACACTGAGGCCAGTGAAGAGGAGACCTGTGTTTGGCAAAGCAACAGAGAGAAATCTGAGTTTGACAGAGATTATCAGGACCGATTAGAATGGCGTCTGGGAGCCAAAGTCTGGGAGCCAAAGTCTGGGAGCCAAAGTCTGGGAGCCAAAGTCTGGGAGCCAAAGTCTGGGAGCCAATGTCTGGGAGCCAGGCCATGATGGAAGGCTTTGGACGGTAGTACAAGTACCGTAATCACCCTGATTTAAAACTGGGAGCCGATCTAGAGAAAATAAAACAACTGATGAAGGTATATCCTACTACTATCCCTCTGTTACACCCTGGACCTTAGATATCCTTGTTTTCTATATATGTTGGTTAGGTCAGGGTGTGACTAGGGTGGGTACTCAGGTTTTTTGTATGTCTGGTGTTTTTGTATGTCTAGTTTTTGTATGTCTAGGGGTTTTGGTATGTCTAGGGGTGTGGTATGTCTAGGGTTTGTGTGTCTAGGGGTTTGGTATGTCTAGGGTTTTGGCATGTCTAGGGGTGTGGTATGTCCAGGGGTGTGGTATGTCTAGGGGTTTGGCATATGTCTAGGGGTTTTGGTATGTCTAGTGTTTTGCATGTCTGGTGTTTTTTGTATGTCTGGTGTTTTTGTATGTCTGGTGTTTCCTTTGTATGTCTGGTGTTTTTGTATGTCTGGTGTTTTTGTATGTCTAGGGTTTTGTATGTCTAGGGGTTTGGTATGTCCAGGGCCTTTTGGTAGGGTTTTGGTATGTCTAGGGTTTTGGTATGTCTAGGGGTTTGTATGTCTAGGGTTTTGGTATGTCTAGGGGTTTGGCATGTCTAGGGTTTTGGTCCAGGGGTTTTGGTATGTCTAGGGTTTTGGTATGTCTAGGGGTTTGGTATGTCTAGGGTTTTTGTATGTCTAGGGTTTTGGTATGTCTAGGGTTTGGTATGTAGGGTTTTGTATGTCTAGGGGTTTTGTATGTCCAGGGGTTTTGTATGTCTAGGGTTTTGTATGTCTAGGGGGCATGTTAGGTTTTATGTCTAGGGGGTTTCCAGGTTTTGTATGTCCTAGGGTATGTTTTGGTATGTCTAGGGGTTTGGTATGTCTAGGGTTTTTTTGTTTATGTCTAGGGGGTTTTTGGTATGTCTAGGGTTTTGGTATGTCTAGGGGGTTTCCAGGGGTCTTTGTATGTCTAGGGTTTTGGTATGTCTAGGGTTTTGGTATGTCTAGGGTTTTATGTCTAGGGTTTTGTATGTCTAGGGTTTTGGTATGTCTAGGGGTTTTGGTATGTCTAGGGTTTGTATGTCTTGGTATGTCTAGGGTTTTTGTATGTCTAGGGTTTTGTATGTCTAGGGGGGTATGTCTAGGGGTTTTGTATGTCTAGGGTTTTGTATGTCTAGGGTTTTGTATGTCTAGGGTTTTTGTATGTCTAGGGGTTTGGTATGTCTAGGGTTTTGTATGTCTAGGGGTTTTGTATGTCTAGGGTTTGTATGTCTAGGGGTTTTGTATGTCTAGGGGTCTAGGGGTTTGTATGTCTAGGGGTTTGGTATGTCTAGGGTTTTGTATGTCTAGGGTTTTTGTATGTCTAGGGGTTTGTATGTCTAGGGTTTTTGTATGTCTAGGGTTTTTGTATGTCTAGGGTTTTTGTATGTCTAGGGTTTTGTATGTCTAGGGGTTTTGTATGTCTAGGGTTTTGTATGTCTAGGGGTTTGGTATGTCTAGTGTTTTTGTATGTCTAGGGTTTTGTATGTCTGGGGTTTGGTATGTCTAGGGGTTTTGTATGTCTAGGGTTTTGTATGTCTAGGTGTGTGGTATGTCTAGGGGTTTTTGTATGTCTAGGGTTTTGTATGTCTAGGGGTTTGTATGTCTAGGGTTTTTGTATGTCTAGGGGTTTTGTATGTCTAGGGGTTTTGTATGTCTAGGTTTTTGTATGTCTAGGGTTTTTGTATGTCTAGAGGGTTTTGTATGTCTAGGATTGGGGTATGTCTAGGGGTTTTCCCATGTCTAGGGGTTTGTCTATGTCTAGTTGGTCAGCACTTTTGTATGTCTAGGGTTTTTTGTTATTTAGGGTTTGTTCAGTGTTATTCTTTTTAAAGAGAATGTCACACCACGCCTGCGCCTTGGTCTTTGTATGAACATGATGGCCTTTTGTAAAGGTCTATTCTATGTCTCTCTGATTAGGGGGATGTCTGTTTTGGCCTGATGGTTCCCAATCAGAGACCTTTCACCCACTTTCACTTTCTGGGATCTTTAAATATGTGTATTCTGCCTGTCAGCACTATGTTGTATAGCTTCACGTTTCTATTTGTTATTTTGTTAGTTTTGTTCAGTGTTCATTCTTTAAATAAAGAGTATATTCTAGGCTACCATCACCTCACCTTTAAATAAAGGTCTCCTTCTACTACTATGGCCTCACTTTAAATAAAGGTATATTCTACTACTATCAGCTCACCTTTAAATAAAGGTATATTCTTCTCTTCTATTGCCTCACTTTACAAAAAGGTATATTCTTCTCTTCTATTGCCTAACCTTTAAATAAATGTATATTCTACTACTATCACCTCACCTTTAAATAAAGGTATATTCTACTCTTCTATTGCCTAACCTTTAAATAAAGGTATATTCTACTCTTCTATTGCCTCACTTTAAATAAAGGTATATTCTACTCTTCTATTGCCTCACTTTAAATAAAGGTATATTCTTCTCTTCTATTGCCTCACCTTTAAATAAAGGTATATTCTACTACTATCACCTCACCTTTAAATAAAGGTATATTCTACTACTATCACCTCACCTTTAAATAAAGGTATATTCTACTCTTCTATTGCCTCACTTTACAAAAAGGTATATTCTTCTCTTCTATTGCCTAACCTTTAAATAAAGGTATATTCTACTCTTCTATTGCCTCACTTTACAAAAAGGTATATTCTTCTCTTCTATTGCCTAACCTTTAAATAAAGGTATATTCTACTCTTCTATTGCCTCACTTTAAATAAAGGTATATTCTACTCTTCTATTGCCTCACTTTAAATAAAGGTATATTCTTCTCTTCTATTGCCTCACCTTTAAATAAAGGTATATTCTACTACTATCACCTCACCTTTAAATAAAGGTATATTCTATTACTATCACCTCACCTTTAAATAAAGGTATATTCTACTACTCTATCACCTCACTTTTAAATAAAGGTATATCACCTCACCTTTAAAATAAAGAATATTCTATACCTACTATCACCTCACCTTTAAATAATGGTATTAGTTGTCATCCTAGTAATTTAAATCTGTGACTGGTTGCACTTCATTCTACAAAGCCTTCTTCATTCCTGAACTAGCTCGTTAATAGATGCTAGGCAATTGCCAGCTACTAGGTAATCACTATGTAATTAATAGTTACTAGGTAATTAGTTACTAGTCAGTTAAAACTTACTAGCTAATTACTGGTTACTAGGTAGTTAATAGTAATTACTAGTTATTAATATGTAGATAATAGTTACTAGGTAATTACTAGCTATTAGGTAGTTCATAGTTACTAGGTAATTGCTAGTTAAATGTAATTACTAGTTACTAGGTAGTTAATATTGACTAGGTAGTTAATATTGACTAGGTAATACTCGTTCATAGGCAAGTACTAGCTTCTAGGTAGTTAATAGTGACTAGGTAATACTCGTTCATGAGCAAGTACTAGCTACTAGGTAGTTAACAGTTTGTTACCAGATAATGACTAGTTGCTATATATGCCATTTAGCAGACGCTTTTATCCAAAGCGACTTACAGTCATGTGTGCATACATTCTACGTATGGGTGGTCCCGGAATCGAACCCACTACCCTGGCGTTACAAGCGCCATGCTCTACCAACTGAGCTACAGAAGGACCACTTTGCTTGCTAGGCAACTACTAGGTAATAATTGTGTCGAGAACTACGTAGAAATGAATTGGATAGAAGGTTCATGAAGAGCTAATTAACTTACGGGGTGTAATTTCCTGCAGCTCTATCTTTCTAAAACACCATGCCGTTAGAGATAACGATTTAGAGAAAATATATATATATTTTTGTATTTCCGTCGTCGTTCTTTTCAGACGACAGATCACAGAATAATACCGTCGTTCTGGTATCAAGTCATGTATAGTGATATCATGTATGTAGTGATATCATGTATGTAGTGATATCATGTATGTAGTGATGTCATGTATGTAGTGATGTCATGGATGTAGTGATATCATGTATGTAGTGATATCATGTATGTAGTGATATCAGTGATATCATGTATGTAGTGATATCATGTATGAGTGATATCATGTATGTAGTGATATCATGTATGTAGTGATATCATGTATGTAGTATATCATGTATGTAGTGATGTCATGTATGTAGTGATGTCGTGGATGTAGTGATATCATGTATGTAGTGATATCATGTATGTAGTGATATCATGTATGTAGTGATATCATGTATGTAGTGTATCATGTATGATATTATATGCAGTGATATCATGTATGTAGTGATATCATGTATGTGGTGATATCATGTATGTAGTGATATTATGTATGTAGTGATATCATGTATGTAGTGATATCATAGTATGTGTAGTGATATCATGTATGTAGTGATATCATGTATGTAGTGATATCATGTATGTAGTGATATCATGTATGTAGTATCATGTATGATATAGTGATATCATGTATGCATGTAGTGATATCATGTATGTAGTGATATTATGTATGTAGTGATATAATGTATGTAGTATCATGTATGTATCATGTAGTGATATCATGTATGCAGTGTCATCATGTATGTAGTGATATCATGTAGTGTAGTGTATATAACTGTATGTATTGTGATATCATCATGTATGTAGTGATATCAGTATGTATATCATGTATGTAGTGATATCATGTATGTAGTGATATCATGTATGTGATCATGTATGTATATCATGTATGTAGTGATATCTATGTAGTCATATAGTGAAACTGTATGTATTGATATCATGTATGCAGTGTCATCATGTATGTAGTGATATCATGTATGTAGTGATATTATGTATGTAGTGATATCATGTATGTAGTATCATGTGTATATCATGTATATATGTATGTAGTGATATCGTATGATATCATGTATGTAGTATCATGTATGTAGTGATATCATGTATGTAGTGATATTATGTATGAAGTGATATCATGTATGTAGTATCATGTATGTAGTTAAATCATGTATGTAGTAATATCATGTATGTAGTGATATCATGTATGTAGTGATATCATGTATGTAGTGATATCATGTATGTAGTATCATGTATGTAGTGAGATCATGTATGCATGATATTATGTATGTAGTATCATGTATGTAGTGATATCATGTATGTAGTGATATCATGTATGCAGTGATATCATGCATGTAGTGATATTATGTATGTAGTGATATCATGTATGTAGTGATATCATGCATGTAGTGATATCATGTATGTAGTGATATCATGTATGCAGTGATATCATGTATGTAGTGATATTATGTATGTAGTGATATCATGTATGTATATCATGTATGTAGTGAAATCATGTATGTAGTTATATCATGTATGTAGTGATATCATGTATGTAGTGATATCATGTATGTAGTGATATTATGTATGTAGTATATCATGTATGTAGTATCATGTATGTAGTGAAATCATGTATGTAGTGATATCATGTATGTAGTGATATCATGTATGTAGTGAAATCATGTATGTAGTGATATCATGTATGTAGTGATATCATGTATGTAGTGTCATGTATGTAGTGAGATCATGTATGTAGTGATATTATGTATGTAGTATCATGTATGTAGTGATATCATGTATGTAGTGATATCATGTATGCATGATATCATGCATGTAATGATATTATGTATGTAGTGATATCATGTATGAGTATCATGTATGTAGTGATATCATGTATGCAGTGATATCATGTATGTGGTGATATCATGTATTAATATCATGTATGTGGTGATATCATGTATGTATTGATATCATGTATGTAGTGATATCATGTATGTAGTGATATCATGTATGTAGTGATATCATGTATGTGGTGATATCATGTATGTAGTGATATCATGTATGCAGTGATATCATGTATGTAGTGATATCATGTATGTGGTGATATCATGTATGTAGTGACATCATGTATGTAGTGATATCATGTATGTAGTGATATCATGTATGTGGTGATATCATGTATGTAGTATCATGTATGTAGTGATATCATGTATGTAGTGATATCATGTATGTAGTGATATCATGTATGTAGTGTCATGTATGTAGTGATATCATGTATGCGGTGATATCATGTATGCAGTGACATCATGTATGTAGTGATATCATGTATGTAGTGATATCATGTATGTGGTGATATCATGTATGTAGTGACATCATGTATGTAGTGATATCATGTATGTAGTGATATCATGTATGTAGTGATATCATGTATGTGGTGATATCATGTATGTAGTGATATCATGTATGTAGTGATATCATGTATGTAGTGATATCATGTATGTAGTGTCATGTATGTAGTGATATCATGTATGTGGTGATATCATGTATGTAGTGACATCATGTATGTAGTGATATCATGTATGTAGTGATATCATGTATGTGAGTGATATCATGTATGTAGTGACATCATGTATGTAGTGATATCATGTATGTAGTGACATCATGTATGTAGTGATATCATGTATGTAGTGATATCATGTATGTGGTGATATCATGTATGTAGTGATATCATGTATGTAGTGTCATGTATGTAGTGATATCATGTATGTGGTGATATCATGTATGTAGTGACATCATGTATGTAGTGATATCATGTATGTAGTGATATCATGTATGTGGTGATATCATGTATGTAGTGACATCATGTATGTAGTGATATCATGTATGTAGTGATATCATGTATGTAGTGATATCATGTATGTGGTGATATCATGTATGTAGTGACATCATGTATGTAGTGATATCATGTATGTAGTGATATCATGTATGTAGTGATATCATGTAGTTGTCCATATGGTTCCATTGATGTACACTATAACTGTTTCATAGCAGAGAGAATTCATCATTTAGGTCACACTACCATTATATTCAACTATAGTTGTGAAATAAAGTACAAGACATTTAGTTCCTCCCACGTTCCACCTGATTACACAGTGTTGTTTAACCCCTAATAAACTCTTGTCTATGATATTTACCATTAAAACAGTTTAGATAGAAACAACATGCTCCATGTAGCTTTCTGATTCTCTGTTTTAGGACACCTGGGGGAATTAGAAACAACATGCTCCATGTAGCTTTTTGATTCTGTTTTAGGACACCTGACATCATGGGGTATCAGAAATAACATGGACCGTGTAGCTTTCTGATTCTCTGTTTTAGGACACCTGGGGGTATTAGAAACAACATGGACCGTGTAGCTTTCTGATTCTCTGTTTTAGGACACCAGGGGTATCAGAAATAACATGCTCCGTGTAGCTTTCTGATTCTCTGTTTTAGGACACCTGGGTATTAGAAACAACATGGACCGTGTAGCTTTCTGATTCTCTGTTTTAGGACACCAGGGGTATCCAGAAATAACATGCTCCGTGTAGCTTTCTGATTCTCTGTTTTAGGACACCAGGGGTATCAGAAATAACATGCTCCGTGTAGCTTTCTGATTCTCTGTTTTAGGACACCTGGGGTATTAGAAACAACATGGACCGTGTAGCTTTCTGATTCTCTGTTTTAGGACACCAGGGGTATCAGAAATAACATGCTCCGTGTAGCTTTCTGATTCTCTGTTTTAGGACACTGGGGGTATCAGAAACAACATGGACCATTACCATTACATGCACCTATAGATGGGAAAGGTATAAGGTATTCGCTTGTTCCTTTCTCTTACATTTCATTATGTCCTCCCAAAGAGTTGTTTAAATAGTAGAGTCAAATATAATAGAGTAGAATATAGTAGAATAGAGTAGAATACAATAGAGTAGAGTAGAATATAGTAGAATGGTAGAGATACAATAGAGTAGAATAAAGTAGAATAGAATAGAGTAGAATACAATAGAGTAGAATATAGTAGAATAGGTAAGTAGAATACAATAGAGTAGATTATAGTAGAATAGAGTAGAGTAGAATAGAGTAGAGTAGAATATAGTAGAATAGAGTAGAATACAATAGAGTAGAATAAAGTAGAATAGAATAGAGTAGAATACAATAGAGTAGAATATAATACAATAGAGTAGAGTAGAATATAGTAGAATGAGTAGAATACAATAGAGTAGAATACAATAGAGTAGAATAAAGTAGAATACAATAGAGTAGAATACAATAGAGTAGAATATAGTAGAATAGAGTAGAGTAGAATATAGTAGAATAGAATAGAGTAGAGTATAATATAATAGAGAAGAATATAATAGAGTAGAATATAGTAGTATAGAGTAGAATACAATAGAGTAGAGTAGAATAGAATAGAGTAGAGTAGAATAGAGTAGAGTAGAATAGAGTAGAATTGAATAGAGTGGAGTAGAATATAGTAGAATGAGAAGAGTAGAATAGAGTAGAATAGAGTAAGTAGAGTAGAATTGAGTAGAATAAGAGTACATTAGAAGTGAGTAGAAAATAGTAGATTTAGAATAGAGTAGAATAGAATAGAGTAGAGTAGAATATAGTAGAATAGAATATAGTAGAATATAATATAGTAGAATAGGTAGTAGAGTAGAATAGAGTAGAATGGAATAGAGTATAATAGAAGTATAATATAGTAGAATAGAGTAGAGTAGAGTAGAGTAGAATAGAATAGAGTAGAGTAGAATATAGAGTAGAATGAGTAGAATAGAATATAGTAGAATAGAGTAGAGTAGAATAGAGTAGATTTAGAATATAGTAGAGACAGAGTACATTAGAGTAGAGTACATTTATAATAGAGTAGAGTAGAGTAGAATAGAATATAGTAGAATAGAGTAGAGTAGAATAGAGTAGATTTAGAATATAGTAGAACAGAGTACATTAGAGTAAGTACATTTAGAATAGAGTAGAGTAGAATAGAATATAGTACATTAGAATATAGTAGAGTAGAATATAGTAGAATAGAGTAGAGTAAAGTATAGTAGAATATAGTATAGCACAGTAGAATAGAGTAGAGTAAAGTATAATAGAGTAGAGTATAATAGAGTAGATTATAATAGAGTATAGTATAATATAGTTGAGTAGAATAGAGTAGAGCAGAGTAGAGTAGAATAGAATATAGTAGAGTAGAATAGAGTAGAATCGAATAGAATATAGTAGAATAAGTAGAGCAGAATATAGTAGAGTAAGTAGAATATAGTAGAGTAGAATAGAGAAGAGTAGAGTATAATATAGTAGCGTACAGTATAATACAGTAGAATAGAGTAGAGCAGAATATAGTAGAGTAGAGTAGAATATAGTAGAGTAGAATAGAGAAGAGTAGAGTATAATATAGTAGCGTACAGTATAATATAGTAGAATAGAATATAGTAGAGTAGAATAGAGAAGAGTAGAGTATAATATAGTAGCGTACAGTATAATATAGTAGAATAGAATATAGTAGAGTAGAATAGAGAAGAGTAGAGTATAATATAGTAGCGTACAGTATAATATAATAGAATAGAATAGAGTAGAGTAGAATAGTAGAATCGAATAGAATATAGTAGAATAAGTAGAGCAGAATATAGTAGAGTAGAGTAGAATATAGTAGAGTAGAATAGAGAAGAGTAGAGTATAATATAGTAGCGTACAGTATAATATAGTAGAATAGAATAGAGAAGAGTAGAGTATAATATAGTAGCGTACAGTATAATATAGTAGAATAGAATATAGTAGAGTAGAATAGAGAAGAGTAGAGTATAATATAGTAGCGTACAGTATAATATAGTAGAATAGAATAGGTAGAACTTCATTGATGCCAACTTGGTAAATTGTTTGATCACCACAAGCATCAGCAATGATTACATACTACTTAAATAAAACACACTACTATACAACATACTACTTAAATAAACACACTACTATACAACACACTACTTAAATAAAACACACTACTATACAACATACTACTTAAATAAAACACACTACTATACAACACACTACTTAAATAAAACCCACTACTATACAACACACTACTTAAATAAAACACACTACTATACAACATACTACTTAAATAAAACACACTACTATACAACACACTACTTAAATAAAACACACTACTATACAACACACTACTGAAATAAAACACACTACTATACAACACACTACTTAAATAAAACACACTACTATACAACACACTACTTAAATACAACACACTACTTAAATACAACACACTATTTAAATACAACACTACTTACAACACACTACTTAAATAAAACACACTACTATACAACACACTACTTACAACACTCTCATTAAATAAAACCAACTACTTAAATACAACACACTACTTAAATACAACACACTACCTAAATACAACACACTACTTAAATACAACACACTACTTAAATACAACACACTATTTAAATACAACACACTACTTACAACACACTACTTAAATAAAACACACTACTTAAATACAACACACTACTTAAATACAACACACTACTTAAATACAACACACTACTTAAATACAACACACTACTTAAATACAACACACTACTTAAATACAACACACTACTTAAAGACAACACACTACTTAAATACACACTACTTAAATACAACACACTACTTAAATACAACACACTACTTAAATACAACACACTACTTAAATACAACACACTACTTAAATACAACACACTACTTAAAGACAACACACTACTTAAATACACACTACTTAAATACAACACACTACTTAAATACAACACACTACTTAAATACAACACACTACTTAAATACAACACACTACTTAAATACAACACACTACTTAAAGACACCTGCACCGTAGGAGCTATAAAGAAAGACAACACACTACTTAAAGACACCTGCACCGTAGGAGCTATAAGAGAAAGACAACACACTACTTAAATACAACACACTACTTAAATACAACACACTACTTAAATACAACACACTACTTAAATACAACACACTACTTAAAGACACCTGCACCGTAGGAGCTATAAGAGAAAGACAACACACTACTTAAAGACACCTGCACCGTAGGAGCTATAAGAGAAAGACAACACACTACTTAAAGACACCTGCACCGTAGGAGCTATAAGAGAAAGACAACACACTACTTAAAGACACCTGCACCGTAGGGGCTATAAGAGAAAGACAACACACTACTTAAAGACACCTGCACCGTAGGAGCTATAAGAGAAAGACAACACACTACTTAAAGACACCTGCACCTTAGGAGCTATAAGAGAAAGACAACACACTACTTAAAAGACACCTGCACCGTAGGAGCTATAAGAGAAAGACAACACACTACTTAAAGACACCTGCACCGTAGGAGCTATAAGAGAAAGACAACACACTACTTAAAGACACCTGCACGTAGGAGATATAAGAGAAAGACAACCATTAACGATTTGTTCGTTTCTAGTTACCACCTTAGGAGCTCATTTTGGTTGTGGGTGACTAGATTAGTATTGTATTGTCAATTAATTGGCAGGTTGCGCTCCACGATCTTTGCAGTTGTTACTATATAGTCACAGCTTCGGCATAATGGACCTGTCTGTGGTCGTGGAACAGACAGAGTGGTGTTAATGATACATTGTTTCAGAACAGAGCAGAACAGAATGACATGACACCTTCTACAATGTGTGGTTCCCAGGGTAACAAAGAACCCAATTAGGTGAACGGAACACAACAACGATGTTTACGGAACACGACACAGAAAAAAGGGGTTCCGTGTGTCAAATGGCACCCTATTCCCTATTTAGTGCACTACTTTTGACCGGGGCCCATAGGAAATAGTGCACTATCTAGGGAATAAGGGTGCCATTTTGGGAGGCGTACACTGACACAGACAGCTTGGTAATCAGGAAGGAAGTTAGCTAGCCAGAGTCATCAGGTGGTGGAATTGACAGAACAAAAGACGATTGATTTCTGCTCTGTTTCTGCTCGACAGAACATTCTCCTCAATCAGAAGTTCAGCTACTGACATGGGGCTGAAGAGAGACCGTCAGACTAGCTACTCTCTGTGATAGGGGCTGAAGAGAGACCGTCAGACTAGCTACTCTCTGTGATAGGGGCTGAAGAGAGACCGTCAGACTAGCTACTCTCTGTGATAGGAGCTGAAGAGAGACTGTCAGACTAGCTACTCTCTGTGATAGGGGCTGAAGAGAGACCGTCAGACTAGCTACTCTCTGTGATAGGAGCTGAAGAGAGACTGTCAGACTAGCTACTCTCTGTGATAGGAGCTGAAGAGACTGTCAGACTAGCTACTCTCTGTGATAGGAGCTGAAGAGAGACTGTCAGACTAGCTACTCTCTGTGATAGGGGCTGAAGAGAGACTGTCAGACTAGCTACTCTCTGTGATAGGAGCTGAAGAGAGACCATCAGACTAGCTACTCTCTGTGATAGGAGCTGAAGAGAGACTGTCAGACTAGCTACTCTCTGTGATAGGAGCTGAAAGAGACTGTCAGATAGCTTCTCTCTGTGATAGGGGCTGAAGAGAGACCGTCAGACTAGCTACTCTCTGTGATAGGGGCTGAAGAGAGACTGTCAGACTAGCTACTCTCTGTGATAGGAGCTGAAGAGAGACTGTCAGACTAGCTACTCTACACACAGGTCTCTACCCACAGGTCTCTACCCACAGGGCTCCACCCACAGGGCTCTACCCACAGGGCTCCACCCACAGGGCTCTACCCACAGATCTCTACCCACAGGACTCCACCCACAGATCTCTACCCACAGGGCTCCACCCACAGGGCTCCACCCACAGGGCTCTACCCACAGGACTCTGGTCACTATAGCACACTATAGAGAACAGAGTGCCTTTTGGAACACAGCCTAGACTAAGAAATACATGTCTGCCAGCCAGCCAGGAAGCCAGCCACCCAGCAAGCCAGCCAGCCACCCAGCAAGCCAGCCAGCCACCCAGCAAGCCAGCCAGCCAGCCACCCAGCAAGCCAACCAGCCAGCCAGGAAGCCAGCCACCCAACAAGCCAGCCAGCAAGCCAGCCAGCCAGCCAACCACCCAGCCAGCCAGCCAACCACACAGCCACCCAGCCAGTAGACACAGTGCTCAGAGCTCTTACCTTGACATGCAGGTACCGTTGAGTCCCAGGTATAATACCCAAAGGCCGTCTTCTTACAGACAGCTGTGGCCTTTCCAATGAGCCCGGTAGCCCCGGTCACAGCCCCAACGCACCACACTGTTGAGATGCCCTCCTGTCTGGCTCACTACAAAACCCTGCTGGGGGAGTCTGGAGTACTGCAGTACATCGCTGAGGAGAGGGGAGAGGAGAAGAGAGGGAGAGGGAGAGGGAGAGGAGAGGGAGAGGGAGAGGGAGAGAGGAGGGAGAGGGAGAGGAGAGGGAGAGGAGAGGAGAGGGAGAGGAGAGGAGAGGAGAGGAGGAGAGAGGAGAGGAGAGAGGGAGGAGAGGAGAGGAGGAGGAGGGATAGGGGAAGAGGCGAGGAGAGGAGAGGAGGGATAGGGGGAGAGGAGGGATAGGGGAGAGAAGAGGAGAGGGGAGAGGGAGGAGAGGAGAGGGAGAGGAGGAGGGAGGAGGGAGAGGAGAGGGAGAGGGAGAGGGAGAGGGAGAGAGAGAGGAGAGGGAGAGAGAGAGAGAGGGAGAGGGAGGAGAGGAGAGGAGAGGAGAGGAGAGGGAGAGGAGAGGAGAGGAGAGGAGGTATACAGCAATTACAAAAGTTTGCTTGACTTTGATGTTAAATTGTTATTTACAGAAACATATTAAAAATACATTATATTTATGAGATGATGAGAGAGATGGAGGGGGTCACATCTTTAGAACATGGTGGACGTTACTGCTGTAGACTGAGGAGAGTCAGGTCTCTACAACATGGTGGACGTTACTGCTGTAGACTGAGGAGGAGAGTCAGGTCTCTACAACATGGTGGACATTACTGCTGTAGACTGAGGAGAGTTAGGTCTCTACAACATGGTGGACGTTACTGCTGTAGACTGAGGAGGAGAGTCAGGTCTCTACAACATGGTGGACATTACTGCTGTAGACTGAGGAGGGAGAGTCAGGTCTCTACAACATGGTGGACATTACTGCTGTAGACTGAGGGGAGGAGAGTCAGGTCTCTACAGCATGGTGGACATTGCTGTAGACTGAGGAGGAGAGTCAGGTCTCTACAACATGGTGGACATTACTGCTGTAGACTGAGGAGGAGAGTCAGGTCTCTACAACATGGTGGACATTACTGCTGTAGACTGAGGAGGAGAGTCAGGTCTCTACAACATGGTGGACATTACTGCTGTAGACTGAGGAGGAGAGTCAGGTCTCTACAACATGGTGGATGTTACTGCTGTAGACTGAGGAGGAGAGTCAGGTCTCTACAACATGGTGGATGTTACTGCTGTAGACTGAGGAGGAGAGTCAGGTCTCTACAACATGGTGGACGTTACTGCTGTAGACTGAGGAGGAGAGTCAGGTCTCTACAACATGGTGGATGTTACTGCTGTAGACTGAGGAGGAGAGTCAGGTCTCTACAACATGGTGGATGTTACTGCTGTAGACTGAGGAGGAGAGTCAGGTCTCTACAACATGGTGGACATTACTGCTGTAGACTGAGGAGAGTCAGGTCTCTACAACATGGTGGATGTTACTGCTGTAGACTGAGGAGGAGAGTCAGGTCTCTACAACATGGTGGACGTTACTGCTGTAGACTGAGGAGAGTCAGGTTTCTACAACATGGTGGATGTTACTGCTGTAGACTGAGGAGGAGAGTCAGGTTTCTACAACATGGTGGATGTTACTGCTGTAGACTGAGGAGGAGAGTCAGGTCTCTACAACATGGTGGACATTACTGCTGTAGACTGAGGAGGAGAGTCAGGTCTCTACAACATGGTGGACGTCAACACTGTACCCACTGAGCTGAGCAGTCACTTTAAAACATGAGCGACAAGATTCAATTGTTTTTATTTTTAAGTTTACTCAAATCATCAATGGCCCATAGTCACACATATTCAATTTGCTTTTCTCACAAAAAAAAACTATATTGTGCATCCTGATACCAGCGACAGTTATTTGTTTGGAGGGGCTGTTTAAACCCATCATTTCACACTGAACAAGAACACCAAACAGATTCCATGTAAACACACAGCACCAATCAGAGGCTACAACCTGCAGAAAGGAATGGAATGCGTCTCAAACTCCATCTGTCTACAACTAGAGCAAATCTCAGGCTACGTTCCACATGATACCCTATTGTGATACCCTATGTACCCTCCTCGGTCTCCAGGTCTCAGCTAACCCTGATGTGGTGTTTAAATTGGTTGCAACAGTCTCTCAATTCAATTCAATTCAATTCAATTCAATGGGCTTTATTGGCATGGGAAACATGTGTTAACATTGCCAAAGCAAGTGAGGAGACAACATACAAAGTGAATATATATATACACAATGTACAAATAATTAAAGGACACAAGATAAAATAAATAAGCATAAATATGGGTTGTATTTCTCTCTCTCTCTCTCTCTCTCTCTCTCTCTCTTCTCCCTCTCCCCTCTCCCCCTCTCCCCTCTCCCCTCTCCTCCCTCCTCTCTCCTCTCTCTCTCTCTCTCCCCCTCTCTCTCCCCCTCTCTCCCTCTCTCTCTCCCCTCTCTTTATTTTTCTCTCTCCCCCTCTCTCTCTCCCCCTCTCTCTCCTCCCTCTCTCTCCATCCCCTCTCTATCTTCTCTCCCTCTCTCTCTCTCTCTCTCTCTCTCTCTCTCTCTCTCCTCTCTCTTCTCTCTCCCTCTCCCTCTCTCTCTCTCCCTCTCTCCTCTCCCCTCCCTCTCTCTCTCTCTCTCTCTCTGTCTCTCTCTCTCTCTCTCTCTCTCTCTCTCTCTCTCTCTCTCTCTCTCTCTCTCTCTCTCTCTCTCTCTCTCTCTCTCTCCCCTCTCTCCCCATCCCTGTGACTCTCTCCCTCTCTCTCTCTCTCCCTCTCTGTGTCTCTCTCTCTCTCTCTGTGTCTCTCTCTGTGTCTCTCTCTCTGTGTCCCCCTCTCTCTCCCCCTCTCTCTCTCCTCTCTCTCTCCCTCTCTCTCCCTCTCTCTGTGTCTCTCTCTCTGTGTCTCTCTCTCTCTCTCTCTCTCTCTCTCTCCTCTCTCTCTCCCTCTCTCTCTCTCTCTCTCTCTCTCTCTCTCTCTCTCTTTCTCTCTCTCTCTGTGTCTCTGTATCTCTCTCTCTGTGTCTCTCTCTGTGTCTCTCTCTGTGTCTCTCTCTGTGTCTCTCTCTCTGTCTCTCTCTGTGTCTCTCTCTCTGTCTCTCTCTGTGTCTCTCTCTCTGTCTCCCTCTGTGTCTCTCAATTCAATTCAATTCAATTCAAGGGCTATTGGCATGGGAAACATGTGTTAACATTGCCAAAGCAAGTGAGTAGACAACATACAAAGTGAATATATAAAGTGAAAAACAACAAAAAATTAACAGTAAACTACATAACAGTTTCAAAACAGTAAAGACATTACAAATGTCATATTATATATATATATATATATATATATATATATATATATATATATATATATATATATATATATATACACAATGTACAAATAATTAAAGGACACAAGATAAAATAAATAAGCATAAATATGGGTTGTATTTACAATGGTGTTTGTTCTTCACTGGTTGCCCTTTTCTCGTGGCAACAGGTCACAAATCTTGCTGCTGTGATGGCACACTGTGGAATTTCACCCAGTAGGTATGGGAGTTTTTCAAAATTGGATATGTTTTCGAATTCTTTGTGGATCTGTGTGATCTGGGGGAAATATGTCTCTCTAATATGGTCATACATTGGGCAGGAGGTTAGGAAGTGCAGCTCAGTTTCCACCTCATTTTGTGGGCAGTGAGCACATAGCCTGTCTTCTCTTGAGAGCCATGTCTGCCTACGGCGGCCTTTCTCAATAGCAAGGCTATGCTCACTGAGTCTGTACATAGTCAAAGCTTTCCTTAATTTTGGGTCAGTCACAGTGGTCAGGTATTCTGCCGCTGTGTACTCTCTCTGTAGGGCCAAATAGCATTCTAGTTTGCTCTGTTTTTTTGTTAATTCTTTCCAATGTGTTAAGTAATTATCTTTTTGTTTTCTCATGATTTGGTTGGGTCTAATTGTGCTGTTGTCCTGGGGCTCTGTAGGGTGTGTTTGTGTTTGTGAACAGAGCCCCAGGACCAGTTTGCTTAGGGACTCTTCTCCAGGTTCATCTCTGTTTGTGATGGCTTTGTTATGGAAGGTTTGTGAATCGCTTCCTTTTAGGTGGTTGTAGAATTTAATGGCTCTTTTCTGGATTTTGATAATTAGTGGGTATCGGCCTAATTCTGCTCTGCATGCATTATTTGGTGTTTTACGTTGTACACGGAGGATATTTTGCAGAATTCTGCGTGCAGAGTCTCAATTTGGTGTTTGTCCCATTTTGTGAAGTCTTGGTTGGTGAGCGGACCCCAGACCTCACAACCATAAAGGGCAATGGGCTCTATGACTGATTCAAGTATTTTTAGCCAAATCCTAATTGGTATGTTGAAATTTATGTTTCTTTTGATGGCATAGAATGCCCTTCTTGCCTTGTCTCTCAGATCGTTCACAGCTTTGTGGAAGTTACCTGTGGCGCTGATGTTTAGGCCAAGGTATGTATAGTTTTGTGTGCTCTAGGGCAACAGTGTCGAGATGGAATTTGTATTTGTGGTCCTGGTGACTCGACCTTTTTGGAACACCATTATTTTGGTCTTACTGAGATTTACTGTCAGGGCCCAGGTCTGACAGAATCTGTGCATAAGATCTAGGTGCTGCTGTAGGCCCTCCTTGGTTGGTGACAGAAGCACCAGATCATCAGCAAACAGCAGACATTTGACTTCGGATTCTAGCAGGGGGAGGCCGGGTGCTGCAGACTTTTCTAGTGCCCGCGCCAGTTCGTTTGATATATATGTTGAAAGGGTGGGGCTTAGCTGCATCCCTGTCTAACCCCACGACCCTGTGTGAAGAAATGTGTGTGTTTTTGCCAATTTTAACCGCACACTTGTTGTTTGTGTACATGGATTTTATAATGTCATATGTTTTACCCTAACACCACTTTCCATCAGTTTGTATAGCAGACCCTCATGCCAAATTGAGTCGAAGGCTTTTTGAAATCAACAAAGCATGAGAAGACTTTGCCTTTGTTTTGGTTTGTTTGGTTGTCAATTAAGGTGTGCAGGGTGAATACATGGTCTGTTGTACGGTAATTTGGTAAAAGCCAATTTGTGTGTCTCTCTCTCTGTCTCTCTGTGTCTCTCTCTCTGTGTCTCTCTCTCTGTGTCTCTGTATCTCTATCTCTGTCTCTCCCTCTCTCCCTCCGTCTCTCCGTCTCCCTCTCTCCCTCCGTCTCTCCCCTCTCTCCCTCTCTCTCTCCCCTCTCTCTCTCCCCCTCTCTCCCTCTCTCTCTCCCCTCTCTCTCTCTCCACCTCTCTCTCTCTCCCCCTCTCTCTCCCCCTCTCCTCTCTCCCTCTCTCTCTCCCCTCTCTCTCCATCTCCCTCTCTCTCCCCCTCTCTCTCTCTCTCTCTCTCTCTCTCTCTCTCTCTCTCTCTCTCTCTCTCTCTCTCTCTCTCTCTCTCTCTCTCTCCCTCTCTCTCTCTCCCTCTCCCTCTCTCTCTCTCCCTCTCTCTCTCTCTCCCCTCCCCTCTCTCTCTCTCTCTCTCTGTCTCTCTCTCTCTCTGTCTCTCTCTCTCTCTCTCTCTCTCTCTCACTTCTCTCTCTCTCTCTCTCTCTCTCTCCCCCTCTCTCCCCCTCTCTCCCCATCCCTGTGTCTCTCTCTCTCTCTCTCTCTCTCTCCCTCTCTGTGTCTCTCTCTCTGTGTGTCTCTCTCTCTGTGTCCCCCTCTCTCCCCCTCTCTCTCCCCCCTCTCTCTCTCCCTCTCTCTCTCTCCCTCTCTCTGTGTCTCTCTCTGTGTCTCTCTCTCTCTCTCTCTCTCCCTCTCTCTCTCCCTCTCTCTCTCTCTCTCTCTCTCTCTCTCTCTCTCTCTCTCTGTCTCTGTGTCTCTGTCTCTGTGTCTCTGTATCTCTCTCTGTGTCTCTCTCTGTGTCTCTCTCTGTGTCTCTCTCTGTGTCTCTCTCTCTGTCTCTCTCTCTGTCTCTCTCTCTGTCTCTCTCTCTGTCTCTCTCTGTGTCTCTCTCTCTGTCTCTCTCTGTGTCTCTCTCTCTGTCTCTCTCTGTGTCTCTCTCTGTCTCTCTCTGTGTCTCTCTCTGTGTCTCTCTCTGTGTCTCTCTCTGTGTCTCTCTCTCTGTCTCTCTCTCTGTCTCTCTGTCTCTCTCTCTCTCTCTCTCTCTCTCTCTCTCTCTCTCTCTCTCTCTCTCTCTCTCTGTCTCTCTCTGTGTCTCTCTCTGTGTCTCTCTCTCTCTCTCCCTCTCTCTCTCCCTCTCTGTCTCTGTGTCTCTGTATCTCTCCTCTGTGTGTTCTCTCTGGTCTCTTTCTGTCTCTCTCTCTCTGTCTCTTTCTCTGTCTCTATTGGTCTCTCTCTCTCTCCTCTCTATACTCTCTGTTTCTCTGTGTCTCTCCTGTGTCTCTCTCTCTCCCTCTCTCTGTGTCTCTCTCTCTGTGTGTGTCTGTGTCTCTCCTCTGTCTCTGTCTCTGTATCTCTGTCTTTGCCCCATCTCTGTCTCCCTCTCCCTGTGTTCTATTGGTCTCTCTCCCCTGTGTCTCTCTTTCCGTGTCTCTCTCCTGTCTCTCTCTCCCTCTCTCCCCCTTTACTCTGTTTATTCTCTCTCTCTCTCTCTCTCTCTCTCTCTCTGTGTCTCTCTCTCTGTGTCTCTCTCTCTGTGTCTCTCTCTCTGTGTCTCTTCTGTGTCTCTCTCTCTGTGTCTCTCCCTCTCTCTCTCTCTCTTTCTCAACATATATCTCTCTATCTCTCTCTCTTCTCTCTCCTGTGTTTCTCTCTGTGTCTCTCTCTCTGTGTCTAAAGTGTCTCTGTCTCTGTATCTCTGTATCTCTGTATCTCTCCCCTCTCTTTCCCCTCTCTCTCTCCCAGTCTTCTCCCTCTCTCCCTGGCCCTCTCTCTCTCTTCTCTCTCTCTCTCTCTCTCTCTCTCTCTGTGTCTCCTATCTGTGTCTCTCTCTCTGTGTCTCTCTCTCTCTCTCTCTCTCTCTCTCTTCTCTGTCTCTGTGTCTCTGTGTCTCTGTATCTCTCTCTCTCTCTCAGTATCTCTGGCTCTCTGTCTCTCTCTCTCTCTCTCTCTCTCTCTCTCTCTCTCTGTCTCTGTGTCTCTGTATCTCTCTCTCTCTCTCTCTGTGTTTCTCTCTGTGTCTCTCTGTGTCTCTCTCTCTGTGTCTCTCTCTGTGTCTCTGTCTCTGTATCTCTGTCTCTGTGTCTCTGTCTCTCCCTCTCTCCCTGTCTCTCTCCCTCTCTCCCTCTCTCTCTCTCCCTCTCTCCCTCTCTGTCTCTGTCTGTGTCTCTCTCTCTAAAGTGGCCCCTCTCCCCTTCTCTCCCCCATCCCTGTGTCTCTCTCACTCTCTAAAGTGTGCTCAGCATAGACTAAGATACAAAGAATAGGCCAGTGTTACAAATGAGTTAGTAATGCCATATACATATACACATTATTAATGTGGCCAGTGGTTCAGTATTAAAGTGGCCAGTGTTTCAGTATTAAAGTGGCCAGTGTTTCAGTATTAAAGTGGCTAGACAAATTCCTGTTCTGTAAGGAATTAGTAGGGCCAGGCTCAGTATTAAAGTGGGGTTTCACGTATTAAAGGGGCCCAGGATTTCGGGGCTTATGGATGGCCAGTGCCCACGTATTAAAGGGGCTAGGATTCAGTATTAAAGGGCCCAGGGATGGACGTATTACAGTGGCCAGTGTTTCAGGGAGTGGCCAGTGTTTCAGTATTACGGGGCCTAGGGATGGATGGGGCCTAGGTATTAATGGGGCCAGTGGATGGATTAAAGTGGCCAGTGTTGGAGTATTAAAATGGACAGTGTTTCAGTATTAAAGGGGCAGGGATGAGTGTTTCAGTATGGAAGGGGCTAGTGTTTCAGGGATTAATGGGGCCAGGGTGTTTCAGGATTAAAGTGGCCAGTGTTTCAGTATTAGGGTGGCCAGTGTTTGGTATTAAAGTGGCCAGTGTTGGACAGTATTAAAGTGGCCAGTGTTTCAGGGATAAAAGGGGCTAGTGTTTCAGTATTAAAGGGCCAGTGATTTCGGGTATTGGATGGACGAGTGCCCAGTATTAAAGGGGCCAGTGGTATTAAAGGGGCCAGGGATGGACGGGTTAAAGTGGACCAGTGTTTCAGGGATAAAGTGGCCAGTGATTTCAGTATTAAAAGTGGATGGGGTTTCAGGGATGGATGGGGCCCAGTGTTTCGGGTATTAAAGTGGCCAGTGTTTCAGGGGATTAAAGTGGCCTAGGGATGGACGGGGTCCCAGGGATGGACGTGTTTCAGTATTAAAGTGGCCAGGGTGTTTCAGTATTAAAGGGGCCAGGGATTTGGTCACGGGCCTAGTGATGATGCTGATGGCAAGACAAGTTCCTGTTCTGTAGGGTGCCCAGGATGGACAGGGCTTGTTTGTTTTCGGGGCCTAGGGATGGGGGCCCACGTATGGACGGGACCCAGGGATGGATGGGGCCTAGGGATGCATGGGGCCCAGGGATGACGGGGCCTAGGGATGACGAGGCCTAGGGATGGATGGGGCCTAGGGATTGTTGGGGCCTAGGGATGGACGGGGCCTAGGGATGGACCTAGGATGGACGGGGCCCAGGGATGGACCATAGGGATGGATGGGGCCTAGGGATGGACGGGGCCTAGGGATGACGGGGCCTAGGGATGGACGGCCTAGGGATGGACGGGGCCAAGGGATGGACGGGTCCCAGGATGGACGAGGTCCTAGGGATGGATGGGGCCTAGGGATGGACGGGGCCTAGGGATGGACGGGACCTAGGGATGGATGAGGCCCAGGGATGGATGGGGCCCAGGGATGGATGGGGCCTAGGGATGGACGGGGGCCCAGGGATGGACGGGGCCCAGGGATGGACGGGGCCCAGGGATGGATGGGGCCCGGGGATGGACGGGGCCTAGGATGGACGCAGTGGCCTAGGGATGGACGGGGCCTAGGGATGGACGGGCCCAGGGATGGACGGGGCCTAGGGATGGACCTAGGGATGGACGGGGCCCAGGGATGGACGGGGCCCAGGGATGGACGGGCCTAGGATGGATGGGGCCTAGGGATGGACGGGGCCCAGGGATGGACGGGGCCTAGGGATGGACGGGGCCCAGGGATGGACAGGACCTAGGATGGACCTAGGGATGGACAGGGCCCAGGGATGGACAGGGCCTAGGGATGGATGGGGCCCAGGGATGGACGGGGAATAGGGATGGATGGGGCCTAGGGATGTCCTTTGGGCCTTCAGGATGGATGGGGCCTAGGGATGGACTCGTATATAGACTTGTTTTACTGCAACATGGCCTGTATGTTTTTTTTTACTCCATGTTCACCTCATTTGCTTGTATAAAGAACTGCTTTGCTTTATCTTGGCCAGGTCGCAATTGTAAATGAGAACTTGTTCTCAACTTGCCCACCTGGTTAAATAAAGGTGAAATAAAATTTAATTAAAACATTTTTTGTCCAGAACTGCCCAATGGCCAGTCTATTTCTGGTAGGGGCCCTGTACCCGCAGCGTTAATGACTCCTGTGGTTGTGTTTAGTTGGTGGATGAGAACATGGGTGAAGGAAAGTCATTATTAACAGGATACATGCTGATACTGCCCACATATCTGACGTGGAAGCCCCTTCCTGTTGGTGCGTGGTCAGGCTGACCAGCGCAAGAAGCAACTGATGACAGTGGTAGTTAAAGCATTGATCATGTCACACGCTGAGGGACGCCAGGCTCTGGCTGTAGATGTTAGGACCTGTTAGGGGACAGAGACACGGAGAGATGTTAGGACCTGTTAGGACAGAAACGGAGAGATGTTAGGACCTGTTGGGACCTGTTAGGACAGAGACACGGAGAGATGTTAGGACCTGTTAGGACAGAGACACGGAGAGATGTTAGGACCTGTTAGGACAGAGAAACAGAGAGATGTTAGGACCTGTTGGGACCTGTTAGGACAGAGACACAGAGAGATGTTAGGACCTGTTAGGACCTGTTAGGACAGAGACACAGAGAGATGTTAGGACCTGTTAGGACCTGTTAGGACAGAGACACGGAGAGATGTTAGGACCTGTTAGGACAGAGAAACGGAGAGATGTTAGGACCTGTTAGGACCTGTTAGGACAGAGACACGGAGAGATGTTAGGACCTGTTAGGACAGAGAAACGGAGAGATGTTAGGACCTGTTGGGACCTGTTAGGACAGAGACACAGAGAGATGTTAGGACCTGTTAGGACCTGTTAGGACAGAGACACAGAGAGATGTTAGGACCTGTTAGGACAGAGACACGGAGAGATGTTAGGACCTGTTAGGACAGAGAAACAGAGAGATGTTAGGACCTGTTGGGACCTGTTAGGACAGAGACACAGAGAGATGTTAGGACCTGTTAGGACCTGTTAGGACAGAGACACAGAGAGATGTTAGGACCTGTTAGGACCTGTTAGGACAGAGACACAGAGAGATGTTAGGACCTGTTAGGACAGAGACACGGAGAGATGTTAGGACCTGTTAGGACCTGTTAGGACAGAGACACAGAGAGATGTTAGGACATGTACTGTGTAGTGTATTACATGTACTGTGTAACATGTAGTGTAAAATATGTACTGTATAACATGTACTGTATAACATGTACTGTATAATAGGTACTGTATTACATGTACTGTATAACATGCAGTGTAAAACATGTACTGTAAAACATGTAGTGTAAAATATGTACTGTGTAGTGTATTACATGTACTGTGTACTGTATAACATGTACTGTGTAGTGTATTACATGTACTGTGTACTGTATAACATGTACTGTGTAGTGTATTACATGTACTGTGTACTGTAAAACATGTACTGTGTAGTGTATTACATGTACTGTGTACTGTATAACAGGGGTGTGTCTAGTTAGGCTTGGCTGCCTGAGGCGATTCCCTGAGGTGAGTCAGGCTGATTCTCGTTGTCTCGGTTAGGGCCGTATTTAGGCAGCCTGAGTGCGCGTTGTATTTCGTGGGTGATTGTACCTCATCTTAGTATTTAGTCACCCAGATGAAACATTAGTTTCACTCGTTTGTTGTTTTGTATTTTCCGTTATTTCATATTACCGCATTATCTTCATTAAAGTCATGAGTAACCTACACGCTGCATTTCGGTCTGACTCTCTTCAAACGACAGACGAGGTTCATTACACTGTGTAGTGTATTACATGTACTGTGTAGTGTATAACATGTACTGTGTAGTGTATTACATGTACTGTGTAGTGTATTACATGTACTGTGTACTGTATAACATGTACTGTGTACTGTAAAACATGTACTGTGTAGTGTATAACATGTACTGTGTATTACATGTACTGTGCTGTATTACATGTACTGTGTGCTGTTATAACATGTACTGTGTAGTGTATTACATGTACTGTGTAGTGTATAACATGTACTGTGTAGTGTATTACATGTACTGTGTAGTGTATTACATGTACTGTGTACTGTATAACATGTACTGTGTAACCACACTTGTTGGCTGGTTAGCTCTATTGGAATTCAAAGCGTGATTCGTTGTATTCGTTCGACCTTGCAGTGGCTGGGTTTATTCATCTTTAAGTAGTCAATTACACTGGCAAATAGCCATATTGCTTGACTCAGACCTCAATAAAGTAGGGTTGACTCATTTTTACAATCTTCGTAAATAATGTTCCCTCTAAACGTCGCGCTTGGCCGGCGGTGCGCCCTCCTGCAGGCTTGATGCGCAGAAGCAAAGCCAGGCGGCACAGAGATCCAACTTCGCTGAGTTCGCCCATTTTAGTTTACACTATATATTGTAGATCAACGTTTATTTAAATTTTTTATGAACCAGCATTATATCAGCCCATTTGCAATGCAACAAACCAAACCAAATTTAACTTTTTTGCAAGATTGAGCCTGGGATTTAGTTGTAGGCAGAGCCAGAGCGCAACGTACTAGAAGGATATTGGGAGAGGTCTTTCCAATCACCGGGCGAGTGTCTGCGCTTTTCAGATCAGAGCGCAGAGCGGCGTGTGGCCCGGATGTAGATAGTCTTTGTTATTTAGCGAGTTGGTAGCCCAGTTATAGGGAAGTATCGGTCAACAATGGGGAGTTACAGCATCCCTAGCGGAACACAAAACGTGTCGGCTATATCACCTGCTGTCGGTGAAAAGCCAGTCAGGTAAATACAATTTAAAGGGACAGTATTGTATTTTTGGAGACAGGCTTGAATGTGTGCAAATAAACCAATAGTCAGAGGGGTGTTTACAGTGTCTAATTCCCTGTATGGTGATAATAATATATATATATTTTTAAGTGGTTTCTTGTATCATATAACACAATACAATGCAATTTGCATTCACCTATTTGGCCCATGGTCTTACAGACTAATACATAAAATGAATGTCAAAGTCCTTCACAATGTAAAAACGTTTTTAGAAGTCTCATACACTGTGGACTGGCACTGAACACTGCATGTAGGTTACTGTAGGCTGGCACTGAACACTGCATGTAGGTTACTGTAGGTTGGCACTGAACACTGCATGTAGGTTACTGTAGGCTGGCACTGAACACTGCATGTAGGTTACTGTAGGCCGGCACTGAACACTGCATGTAGGTTACTGTAGGCTGGTACTGAACACTGCATGTAGGTTACTGTAGGCTAGCACTGAACACTGCATGTAGGCTACTGTAGGCTGGCACTGAACACTGCATGTAGGTTACTGTGGGCTGGCACTGAACACTGCATGTAGGTTACTGTGGACTGGTACTGAACACTGCATGTAGGTTACTGTAGGCTGGTACTGAACACTGCATGTAGGTTACTGTAGACTGGCACTGAACACTGCATGTTGGTTACTGTAGGCTGGCACTGAACACTGCATGTAGGTTACTGTAGGCTGGTACTGAACACTGCATGTAGGTTACTGTAGGCTGGTACTGAACACTGCATGTAGGTTACTGTAGACTGGCACTGAACACTGCATGTTGGTTACTGTAGACTGGCACTGAACACTGCATGTTGGTTACTGTAGGCTGGCACTGAACACTGCATGTAGGTTACTGTGGGCTGGTACTGAACACTGCATGTAGGTTACTGTAGGCTGGTACTGAACACTGCATGTAGGTTACTGTAGACTGGCACTGAACACTGCATGTAGGTTACTGTAGGCTGGTACTGAACACTGCATGTAGGTTACTGTAGGCTGGTACTGAACACTGCATGTAGGTTACTGTAGGCTAGCACTGAACACTGCATGTAGGCTACTGTGGGCTGGCACTGAACACTGCATGTAGGTTACTGTAGGCTAGCACTGAACACTGCATGTAGGTTACTGTAGGCTAGCACTGAACACTGCATGTAGGTTACTGTAGGCTAGCACTGAACACTGCATGTAGGTTACTGTAGGCTGGTACTGAACACTGCATGTAGGTTACTGTAGGCTAGCACTGAACACTGCATGTAGGTTACTGTAGGCTAGCACTGAACACTGCATGTAGGTTACTGTGGGCTGGCACTGAACACTGCATGTAGGTTACTGTGGGCTGGTACTGAACACTGCATGTAGGTTACTGTGGGCTGGTACTGAACACTGCATGTAGGCTACTGTGGGCTGGCACTGAACACTGCATGTAGGTTACTGTAGGCTGGTACTGAACACTGCATGTAGGTTACTGTAGGCTAGCACTGAACACTGCATGTAGGTTACTGTAGGCTGGCACTGAACAGTGCATGTAGGTTACTGTAGGCTGGCACTGAACACTGCATGTAGGTTACTGTAGGCTGGCACTGAACACTGCATGTAGGTTACTATGGGCTGGCACTGAACACTGCATGCAGGTTACTGTAGGCCGTTACTGAACACTGCTTGTAGGTTACTGTAGGCTGGTACTGAACACTGCATGTAGGTTACTGTAGGCTGGCACTGAACACTGCATGTAGGTTACTGTGGGCTGGTACTGAACACTGCATGTAGGTTACTGTAGGCTAGCACTGAACACTGCATGTTGGTTACTGTAGGCTGGCACTGAACACTGCATGTAGGTTACTGTGGACTGGCACTGAACACTGCATGTAGGCTACTGTAGGCTGGTACTGAACACTGCATGTAGGCTACTGTAGGCTGGTACTGAACACTGCATGTAGGTTACTGTGGGCTGGCACTGAACACTGCATGTAGGTTACTGTAGGCTGGCACTGAACACTGCATGTAGGTTACTGTAGGCTGGCACTGAACACTGCATGTAGGTTACTGTGGACTGGCACTGAACACTGCATGTAGGTTACTGTGGACTGGCACTGAACACTGCATGTAGGTTACTGTGGGCTGGTACTGAACACTGCATGTAGGTTACTGTGGGCTGGTACTGAACACTGCATGTAGGTTACTGTAGGCTGGCACTGAACACTGCATGTAGGTTACTGTGGGCTGGCACTGAACACTGCATGTAGGTTACTGTAGGCTGGCACTGAACACTGCATGTAGGTTACTGTAGGCTGGTACTGAACACTGCATGTAGGTTACTGTAGGCTGGCACTGAACACTGCATGTAGGTTACTGTGGGCTGGTACTGAACACTGCATGTAGGTTACTGTAGGCTGGCACTGAACACTGCATGTAGGTTACTGTGGGCTGGTACTGAACACTGCATGTAGGCTACTGTAGGCTGGTACTGAACACTGCATGTAGGTTACTGTAGGCTGGCACTGAACACTGCATGTAGGTTACTGTGGGCTGGTACTGAACACTGCATGTAGGCTACTGTAGGCTGGTACTGAACACTGCATGTAGGTTACTGTAGGCTGGCACTGAACAGTGCATGTAGGTTACTGTAGGCTGGCACTGAACACTGCATGTAGGTTACTGTGGACTGGCACTGAACACTGCATGTAGGTTACTGTAGGCTGGCACTGAACACTGCATGTAGGTTACTGTAGGCTAGCACTGAACACTGCATGTAGGTTACTGTAGGCTGGCACTGAACACTGCATGTAGGTTACTGTAGGCTGGCACTGAACACTGCATGTAGGTTACTGTAGGCTGGCACTGAACACTGCATGTAGGTTACTGTAGGCTGGTACTGAACACTGCATGTAGGTTACTGTAGGCTGGTACTGAACACTGCATGTAGGTTACTGTAGGCTGGCACTGAACACTGCATGTAGGTTACTGTAGGCTAGCACTGAACACTGCATGTAGGTTACTGTAGGCTGGCACTGAACACTGCATGTAGGTTACTGTAGGCTGGCACTGAACACTGCATGTAGGTTACTGTAGGCTGGCACTGAACACTGCATGTAGGTTACTGTGGGCTGGTACTGAACACTGCATGCAGGTTACTGTAGGCCGTTACTGAACACTGCATGTAGGTTACTGTAGGCTGGTACTGAACACTGCATGTAGGTTACTGTAGGCTGGCACTGAACACTGCATGTAGGTTACTGTAGGCCGTTACTGAACACTGCATGTAGGTTACTGTAGGCTGGTACTGAACACTGCATGCAGGTTACTGTAGGCCGTTACTGAACACTGCATGTAGGTTACTGTAGGCTGGTACTGAACACTGCATGTAGGTTACTGTAGGCTGGCACTGAACACTGCATGTAGGTTACTGTGGGCTGGTACTGAACACTGCATGTAGGTTACTGTAGGCTAGCACTGAACACTGCATGTTGGTTACTGTAGACTGGCACTGAACACTGCATGTAGGTTACTGTGGACTGGCACTGAACACTGCATGTAGGCTACTGTAGGCTGGTACTGAACACTGCATGTAGGCTACTGTAGGCTGGTACTGAACACTGCATGTAGGTTACTGTGGGCTGGCACTGAACACTGCATGTAGGTTACTGTAGGCTGGCACTGAACACTGCATGTAGGTTACTGTAGGCTGGCACTGAACACTGCATGTAGGTTACTGTGGACTGGCACTGAACACTGCATGTAGGTTACTGTGGGCTGGTACTGAACACTGCATGTAGGTTACTGTGGGCTGGTACTGAACACTGCATGTAGGTTACTGTAGGCTGTCACTGAACACTGCATGTAGGTTACTGTGGGCTGGCACTGAACACTGCATGTAGGTTACTGTAGGCTGGCACTGAACACTGCATGTAGGCTACTGTAGGCTGGTACTGAACACTGCATGTAGGTTACTGTAGGCTGGCACTGAACACTGCATGTAGGTTACTGTAGGCTGGTACTGAACACTGCATGTAGGTTACTGTAGGCTGGCACTGAACACTGCATGTAGGTTACTGTAGGCTAGCACTGAACACTGCATGTAGGTTACTGTAGGCTGGCACTGAACACTGCATGTAGGTTACTGTAGGCTGGCACTGAACACTGCATGTAGGTTACTGTAGGCTGGTACTGAACACTGCATGTAGGTTACTGTAGGCTGGCACTGAACACTGCATGTAGGTTACTGTAGGCTGGCACTGAACACTGCATGTAGGTTACTGTAGGCTGGCACTGAACACTGCATGTAGGTTACTGTAGGCTGGCACTGAACACTGCATGTAGGTTACTGTAGGCTGGTACTGAACACTGCATGTAGGTTACTGTGGACTGGCACTGAACACTGCATGTAGGTTACTGTAGGCTGGCACTGAACACTGCATGTAGGTTACTGTAGGCTGGCACTGAACACTGCATGTAGGTTACTGTAGGCTGGTACTGAACACTGCATGTAGGCTACTGTAGGCTGGTACTGAACACTGCATGTAGGTTACTGTAGGCTGGCACTGAACACTGCATGTAGGTTACTGTAGGCTGGCACTGAACACTGCATGTAGGTTACTGTAGGCTGGCACTGAACACTGCATGTAGGTTACTGTAGGCTGGTACTGAACACTGCATGTAGGTCACTGTAGGCTGGCACTGAACACTGCATGTAGGTTACTGTAGGCTGGCACTGAACACTGCATGTAGGTTACTGTAGGCTAGCACTGAACACTGCATGTAGGTTACTGTAGGCTGGCACTGAACACTGCATGTAGGTTACTGTAGGCTGGCACTGAACACTGCATGTAGGTTACTGTAGGCTAGCACTGAACACTGCATGTAGGTTACTGTAGGCTGGCACTGAACACTGCATGTAGGTTACTGTAGGCTGGCACTGAACACTGCATGTAGGTTACTGTAGGCTGGCACTGAACACTGCATGTAGGTTACTGTAGGCTGGCACTGAACACTGCATGTAGGTTACTGTAGGCTAGCACTGAACACTGCATGTAGGTTACTGTGGGCCGGTAATGAACACTGCATGTAGGTTACTGTAGGCTGGTACTGAACACTGCATGTAGGTTACTGTAGGCTGGTACTGAACACTGCATGTAGGTTACTGTAGGCTGGTACTGAACACTGCATGTAGGTTACTGTAGGCTGGCACTGAACACTGCATGTAGGTTACTGTAGGCTGGCACTGAACACTGCATGTTGGTTACTGTGGGCTGGCACTGAACACTGCATGTAGGTTACTGTAGGCCGGTACTGAACACTGCATGTGGGTTACTGTAGGCTGGCACTGAACACTGCATGTAGGTTACTGTAGGCTGGCACTGAACACTGCATGTAGGTTACTGTGGGCTGGCACTGAACACTGCATGTTGGTTACTGTGGGCTGGTACTGAACACTGCATGTAGGTTACGGTGGGCTGGCACTGAACACTGCATGTAGGTTACTGTAGGCTGGTACTGAACACTGCATGTAGGTTACGGTGGGCTGGCACTGAACACTGCATGTAGGTTACTGTAGGCCGGTACTGAACACTGCATGTGGGTTACGGTGGGCTGGCACTGAACACTGCATGTAGGTTACTGTAGGCTGGCACTGAACACTGCATGTAGGTTACTGTGGGCTGGCACTGAACACTGCATGTAGGTTACTGTAGGCTGGCACTGAACACTGCATGTAGGTTACTGTGGGCTGGCACTGAACACTGCATGTTGGTTACTGTGGGCTGGTACTGAACACTGCATGTTGGTTACGGTGGGCTGGCACTGAACACTGCATGTTGGTTACTGTGGGCTGGTACTGAACACTGCATGTAGGTTACTGTAGGCTATATTATAGATATCAAAAGCCATTTCCATGTGAAATTGTTGCACAACATTCTCACGACTTTCAAGTTTCCACTCACAAGACCCTAAATTTGGCTCAGTGCCCCAAACAATTAGAGGGAACATTGGTTGTAAAACAGAAGTGCAACTTTGGTTTTAGAAGTGTGGGGGGGGACGCACAGTGAAAGTTGCGTCCCCTTGTTGAAAGTGATAGGTTACTTAGGTAAAGTAATCTGGCATTTAGGATTAGTACAAGGGTGCTTGGAAGGTTGCTTGGAAGGGTGCTTGGAAGGGGGCTTGGAAGGGGGCTTGGAAGGTTGCTTGGAAGGGTGCTTGGAAGGGTGCTTGGAAGGGTGCTTGGAAGTGGGCTTGGTAGTGTGCTTGGAAGGGTGCTTGGAAGGGTGCTTGGATGGGTGCTTGGAAGGGTGCTTGGAATGGTGCTTGGAAGGGTGCTTGGAAGGGTGCTTGGAAGGGTGCTTGGAAGGGTGCTGGAAGGGCTTGAAGGGTGCTTGGTAGGGGTGCTTGGAAGGGTGCTTGGAAGGGGGCTTGGAAGGGTGCTTGGAAGGGGGCTTGGAAGGGTGCTTGGAAGGGTGCTTGGAAGGGGTGCTTGGAAGGGTGCTTGGTAGGGGTGCTTGGAAGGGGGCTTGGAAGGGTGCTTGGTAGGGGTGCTTGGAAGGGTGCTTGGTAGGGGTGCTTGGAAGGGGGCTTGGAAGGGTGCTTGGTAGGGGTGCTTGGAGTAAGGTCTGAGTTTAAAAACGTACAATTAATGGCTGATGGATTCATTATCTAAAGCCTTTACATGACAGATCAAATCTATGGTCATTTTTGCAAATTATCCGGCGATGAGAGATGTGAAGAGAGAGGAATAACTGCCATACTCAAAGTGACGTTGATAAATGTCCCACCGTCAAATATTTCCAGGATGTCAAACTCCTTCTCTGTCTGGAAGAGCTGGAAGTGGAGGGTGACGTTGTAGCCCTTCTCTACGTTGATGAGCCAGGAACACGTCTGGAGGTTGTGGTAACTGTCTGGGTAGCCGGGACTCAGGATCACCCCCGTGGAGTCGAAGCGGACCTCGTTAGCAGGACATTGTACTGCGGGTGGAGAGAGGACAGAGAGGGACAGAGTGATGTTAGAGGACAGAGTGATGTTAGAGGACAGAGTGATGTTAGAGGACAGAGAGGACAGAGTGATGTTAGAGGACAGAGTGATGTTAGAGGACAGAGAGGACAGAGTGATGTTAGAGGACAGAGAGGACAGAGTGATGTTAGAGGACAGAGTGATGTTAGAGGACAGAGTGATGTTAGAGGACAGAGTGATGTTAGGTGACAGAGTGATGTGAGAGGACAGAGTGATGTTAGAGTGATGTTAGAGGACAGAGTGATGTTAGAGGACAGAGAGTGACAGAGTGATGTGAGAGGTCAGAGTGATGTTAGAAGACAGAGTGATGTTAGAGGACAGAGTGATGTTAGAGGACAGAGTGATGTTAGCGGACAGAGAGTGACAGAGTGATGTGAGAGGACAGAGTGATGTTAGAGGGATGTTAGAGGACAGAGTGATGTTAGAGGACAGAGAGTGACAGAGTGATGTTAGAGGACAGAGTGATGTTAGAGGACAGAGTGATGTTAGAGGACAGAGTGATGTTAGAGGACAGAGATGACAGAGTGATGTTAGAGGAGAGAGATGACAGAGTGATGTTAGAGGACAGAGTGATGTTAGAGGACAGAGTGAGGACAGAGTGATGTTAGAGGACAGAGTGATGTTAGAGGACAGAGATGACAGAGTGATGTTAGAGGACAGAGAGGACAGAGTGATGTTAGAGGACAGAGTGATGTTAGAGGACAGAGATGACAGAGTGATGTTAGAGGACAGAGAGGACAGAGTGATGTTAGAGGACAGAGATGACAGAGTGATGTTAGAGGACATACAATATATATCATCACAGACAGAAACCAGGAGACAGATACCTTCTGATGGTGACTATATACATCATCTCCTTTCTCAGTAGAGGAGACAGATACCTTCTGATGGTGACTATATACATCATCTCCTTTCTCAGTACAGGAGACAGATACCTTCTGATGGTGACTATATACATCATCTCCTTTCTCAGTACTGGAGACAGATACCTTCTGATGGTGACTATATACATCATCTCCTTTCTCAGTACAGGAGACAGATACCTTCTGATGGTGACTATATACATCATCACCTTTCTCAGTACAGGAGACAGATACCTTCTGATGGTGACTATATACATCATCTCCTTTCTCAGTACAGGAGACAGATACCTTCTGATGGTGACTATATACATCATCACCTTTCTCAGTACAGGAGACAGATACCTTCTGATGGTGACTATATACATCATCTCCTTTCTCAGTATTGGAGACAGATACCTTCTGATGGTGACTATATACATCATCACCTTTCTCAGTACAGGAGACAGATCTGATATAACGACAACACTTTCGGTCCATATTGTTATTCTGACAACAGCTTTCTTTCTTCAGGCCTTTTTTTTAAAGAGGTAATAGAACAGAAAGGTCAACGTTGCCAACAAAATGTCAAATGTTCAGGCAACACAAAAAAGTGTGAAGCTGACATCAAAGAACAGAATGTAGAAATACGACAGGTTTTTAAAAAACAAAGATAGATTACGTCGACAGAGAGCTCAATCTTTTTCCCCCCGACTCGATACAGAAACGTGCACAGCGGACATCAACAAACAGAAGAATTAAATTAAATTAGAGGTCGAACCTATTTCCGTGAAGGTGAACTCTCTGCGCTTTATAGCCCAGGACAATGTGTCTGTCCTCACTACGGCACCGTATTCCCTATACTGTGCATTACTTTTTACAGCAGAGACAAACGGTTATAAGAGGAATGTTGGAATTCTGAGTTTCAACTGTTCTGCCTGTGATTATTATTATTGGACCATGTTGGTCATCTATGAACATTTGAACATCTTGGTTCTGTTATAATCTCCACCCGGCACAGCCGGAAGAGGACTGGCCACCCCTCATAGCCTGGTTCCTCTCTAGGTTTATAATCCCCACCTGGCACAGCCAGAAGAGGACTGGCCCACCCCTCATAGCCTGGTTCCTCTCTAGGTTTATAATCTCCACCCGGCACAGCCAGAAGAGGACTGGCCACCCCACATAGCCTGGTTCCTCTCTAGGTTTATAATCTCCACCCGGCACAGCCAGAAGAGGACTGGTCACCCCTCAGAGCCTGGTTCCTCTCTAGGTTTATAATCTCCACCCGGCACAGCCAGAAGAGGACTGGTCACCCTCATAGCCTGGTTCCTCTCTAGGTTTATAATCTCCACCCGGCACAGCCAGAAGAGGACTGGTCACCCCTCAGAGCCTGGTTCCTCTCTAGGTTTATAATCCCCACCTGGCACAGCCAGAAGAGGACTGGCCCACCCTCATAGCCTGGTTCCTCTCTAGGTTTATAATCTCCACCCGGCACAGCCAGAAGAGGACTGGCCACCCTCATAGCCTGGTTCCTCTCTAGGTTTATAATCTCCACCCGGCACAGCCAGAAGAGAACTGGTCACCCCTCAGAGCCTGGTTCCTCTCTAGGTTTATAATCTCCACCCGGCACAGCCAGAAGAGGACTGGTCACCCCACATAGCTTGTTTCCTCTCTAGGTTTCTTCCTAGGTTTTGGCCTTTCTAGGGAGTTTTTCCTAGCCACCGTGCTTCTCCACCTGCATTGCTTGCTGTTTGGGGTTTTAGGCTGGGTTTCTGTACAGCACTTTGAGATATCAGCTGATGTACTGAAGGGCTTTATAAATACATTTGATTTGATTTGAGTGATGTTTTAAGTTTAGATACTCTCTAGATCTATGACCCCAGGTCAAATGCAGTGCACTACATAGGGGACTCCATTACAGATGCAGCCGATGCTAACCTTGGCAGAGAGGTGGAGGGCCGTCCATCTGGAGCCTCTCCCCCAGCCTGCACGTCAGGATCTCCGAGCCCAACAGGGTGAACCCTGGCAGGCACTGGTACCGGATAATGTCCCCTGGAGGAACCACACACAGACACAGACACACGCGCGCGCGCACACACACACACACACACACACACACACACACACACACACACACACACACACAGACACACACACACACACACACACACACACACACACACACACACACACACACACACACACACACACACACACACACACACACACACACACACTCTTTCAGATAGGAGGCTGAGACATCCCTAAACACCACCAGGCCTGGCTTGATATAATCAGATGCCAGGGCAGCTCAACCAAGCACAGCTAAAGTATTTTAAATAAATCAAATACTATTTGAACCCAAGTCTGACGACAATACTGTATCAAGATGGACACTCTGATGAAGGGCTGTGGTACCTTTGATTTTTATTTTTTATTTTTCCTTTATTTTACCTTTATTTAACTAGGCAAGTCAGTTAATTAAGAACGTAGTGGTTAGAGCGTTGGACTAGTAACCGAAAGGTAGCAAAATCGAATCCCGAGCTGACAAGGTAAAAATGTGTCGTACTGGCCCTGAACAAGGCAGTTAACCCACTGTTCCTAGGCCGTCATTGAAATTAAGAATTTGTTTTTAACTGACTTGCCTAGTTAAATAAAGGTAAAAATTAAATTAAATAAACATTTCTGGAGAAACCTAACTTGATTATTTATCAGACATCACTTGCTGAAATTCGGTGAACAGATATATCTTAATAATGTCTTGGAATATAATTGAATATTTTAGTTTCTCCATGCTTGTCTCAGAGCAGCGCAAAACAGTGATGAAATAGATGTCCACAGCAATTTCACGATTGTTGAAATGGACGGACCAAGGTGCAGCATGATTTGAGTTCCACATATTTATTTAAAGTGAAACTTTTCAACAAAAACTTTTTTTTTATTTTTTTTTTTAAGCAACGAAACCATGACTACGTGGTGCAACAAACACAATATCCCACAAAGCTGTGAGAAAGGGCTTCCTAAATATGATCCCCAATTCGAGGCAACGATTACCAGCGGCCTCTAATTGGGAAACATACAACTCACCAACGTAGAAATAGAATGACTAGAACACCCACCCCTAGTCACGCTCTGACCTAAACACCATAGAGAACCAAGGGCTCGGAGCTTGACAATAACGATATTCTGGAGATTATATTGTTAAAAAAACGACAGTGAGCGATTGTAATCTGAATAAAAGGCCAAAATAATATTTATAAAAATACATCCATACTAAAAGCCATGATGGCGCTGTACAACGTGACCCTGTGTATTTGAAAGAGTATTTTCCAGTCAGCAACAAGTTGTTTACCTTCATGAGACAATTTTGTTCCAAAATTTCTGTTAAATCTATGATATTTATTCCCATAGTTATTCGTTATGGATCCATAACTAAACAAACATTTTGAAAGAGTATTTTTATCATTATGTTATTAAGGAAAAGCATGAAGATGCCATTATTAGTTACATTGTTTTAGAACAGAACAGTGGGAACGTTTCCTTAACCAGCGCCGTTATTAGTGCAATGATTTTGTTTTCAACTAACGTAAAATGAGCGAGAAAAAAACCCAGTCTCGAACATGGGGTGAGACATTGTTACTAATTTGTAAATAAAGCCAGTTTGTTATTTAGAATGATGTATTTATGTTTTTAGAGGGAGAGAAACCAAAAACCTACAGTCATCTCATGGGTCTCCCCAGTCGAGGGCGGCACGGATATTAAACCAGCATCTGTAGCAACACAGCTTGCACTGCGCCACTTTGATATAAATGAATGAATGAACACAGAGAAATAAACAGCTAACTCACCAACCAAACAACTCACCAACCAAACAACTCACCAACCAAACAACTCACCAACCAGCCAACTCACCAACCAGCCAACTCACCAACCAAACAACTCACCAACCAGCCAACTCACCAACCAGCCAACTCACCAACCAAACAACTCACCAACCAGCCAACTCACCAACCAGCCAACTCACCAACCAAACAACTCACCAACCAGCCAACTCACCAACCAAACAACTCACCAATCAAACAACTCACCAACCAAACAACTCACCAACCAGCCAACTCACCAACCAAAACAACTTACCAACCAAACAAACAACTCACCAACCAAACAACTCACCAACCAAACAAACACATGTATAAAAGGTGACAGACCTATTTCAAACTCGTCATGTTCTGTGAGGACTTCTGCGTTAGGCAACAGCTGGAGGAGACTGACACACTCTCAGTTGGTATGCTGTGAAGGGGGATAAACAACAACAATAATCAACAACAATAAAGAACAACAACAATAGAAGGTAAACATTAACTTACGTATCAACACAAGAGTTCGGCTGTTGATATG
>NW_026288536.1:0-11940 GCF_023373465.1 Oncorhynchus keta
ACAGTATAGTACAATGGCTGTATAGTTATAGTATAGTACAATGGCTGTATAGTTATAGTATAGTACAATGGCTGTATAGTTATAGTATAGTACAATGGCTGTATAGTTATAGTATAAGTATAGTACAATGGCTCTATAGTTATAGTACAGTATAGTACAATGGCTCTATAGTTATAGTATAGTATAGTACAATGGCTCTATAGTTATAGTACAGTATAGCAATGGCTCTATAGTTATAGTATAGTATAGTACAATGGCTCTATAGTTATTATAGTATAGTACAATGGCTCTATAGTTATAGTATAGTACAATGGCTCTATAGTTATAGTAGTTATATGGCTGTATAGTATAGTACAATGGCTCTATAGTTATAGTATAGTACAATGGCTCTATAGTTATAGTATAGTATAGTACAATGGCTCTGTATAGTCTATAGTATAGTATAGTACAATGGCTCTATAGTTATAGGCACAGTATAGTACAATGGCTCTATGGTTATAGTACAGTATAGTACAATGGCTGTATAGTTATAAAGTATAGTACAATGGCTCTATAGTTATAGTATAGTATAGTACAATGGCTCTATAGTTATAGTACAGTATAGTACAATGGCTGTATAGTTGTATAGTACAGTATAGTACAATGGCTCTATAGTTATAGTATAGTATAGTACAATGGCTGTTATAGTTATAGTACAGTATAGTACAATGGCTCTATAGTTATAGTACAGTATAGTACAATGGCTCTATAGTTATAGTATAGTATAGTACAATGGCTGTATAGTTATAGTATAGTACAATGGCTCTATAGTTATAGTATAGTACAATGGCTCTATAGTTATAGTACAGTATAGTACAATGGCTGTATAGTTATAGTATAGTACAATGGCTCTATAGTTATAGTATAGTATAGTACAATGGCTCTATAGTTATAGTACAGTATAGTACAATGGCTCTATAGTTATAGTACAGTATAGTACAATGGCTCTATAGTTATAGTACAGTATAGTACAATGGCTCTATAGTTATAGTACAGTATAGTACAATGGCTCTATAGTTATAGTACAGTATAGTACAATGGCTCTATAGTTATAGTACAGTATAGTACAATGGCTCTATAGTTATAGTATAGTACAATGGCTCTATAGTTATAGTACAGTATAGTACAATGGCTGTATAGTTATAGTATAGTATAGTACAATGGCTGTATAGTTATAGTATAGTACAATGGCTCTATAGTTATAGTACAGTATAGTACAATGGCTCTATAGTTATAGTACAGTATAGTACAATGGCTGTATAGTTATAGTATAGTACAATGGCTCTATAGTTATAGTATAGTATAGTACAATGGCTGTATAGTTATAGTATAGTATAGTACAATGGCTCTATAGTTATAGTACAGTATAGTACAATGGCTCTATAGTTATAGTATAGTACAATGGCTCTATAGTTATAGTATAGTACAATGGCTCTATAGTTATAGTACAGTATATACAATGGCTCTATAGTTATAGTATAGTACAATGGCTCTATAAGTTATAGTACAGTATAGTACAATGGCTCTATAGTATAGTACAATGGCTCTATAGTTATAGTACAGTATAGTACAATGGCTCTATAGTTATAGTACAGTATAGTACAATGGCTGTATAGTTATAGTACAGTATAGTACAATGGCTCTATAGTTATAGTACAGTATAGTACAATGGCTCTATAGTTATAGTACAGTATAGTACAATGGCTCTATAGTTATAGTATAGTACAATGGCTCTAAGTTATAGTTATAGTACAATGGCTCTATAGTTATAGTATAGTACAATGGCTCTATAGTTATAGTATAGTATAGTACAATGGCTCTATGGTTATAATACAGTATAGTACAATGGCTCTATAGTAGTATAGTACAATGGCTCTATAGTTATAGTATAGTATAGTACAATGGCTCTATAGTTATAGTACAGTATAGTACAATGGCTCTATAGTTTAGTAGTATAGTACAATGGCTCTATAGTTATAGTACAGTATAGTACAATGGCTCTATAGTTATAGTACAAGTATAGTATAGTACAGTACAATGGCTATATACAATGGTTATAGTATAGTACAATGGCTCTATAGTTATAGTACAGTATAGTACAATGGCTATAGTTATAGTTATACAATGGCTCTACAGTAGTAGTACAATGGCTGTATAGTTATAGTATAGTATAGTACAATGGCTCTATAGTTATAGTATAGTATAGTACAATGGCTGTATAGTTATAGTACAGTATAGTACAATGGCTCTATAGTATAGTACAAGTATAGTATAGTACAATGGCTCTATAGTTATAGTACAACTCTATAGTTATAGTATAGTACAATGGCTCTATAGTTATAGTACAGTATAGTACAATGGCTCTATAGTTATAGTACAGTATAGTACAATGGCTCTATAGTTATAGTATAGTATAGTACAATGGCTCTATAGTTATAGTATAGTACAATGGCTCTATAGTTATAGTACAGTATAGTACAATGGCTGTATAGTACAATGGCTCTAGTTATAGTATAGTATAGTACAATGGCTCTATAGTTATAGTACAGTATAGTACAATGGCTCTATAGTTATAGTACAGTATAGTACAATGGCTCTATAGTTATAGTACAGTATAGTACAATGGCTCTATAGTTATAGTACAGTATAGTACAATGGCTCTATAGTTATAGTATAGTACAATGGCTCTATAGTTATAGTACAGTATAGTACAATGGCTCTATAGTTATAGTATAGTATAGTACAATGGCTCTATAGTTATAGTATAGTACAATGGCTGTATAGTTATAGTATAGTACAATGGCTGTATAGTTATAGTACAGTATAGTACAATGGCTCTATAGTTATAGTACAGTATAGTACAATGGCTGTATAGTTATAGTATAGTACAATGGCTCTATAGTTATAGTACAGTATAGTACAATGGCTGTATAGTTATAGTATAGTACAAGGGCTCTATAGTTTTAGTACAGTATAGTACAATGGCTCTATAGTTATAGTACAGTATAGTACAATGGCTCTATAGTTATAGTACAGTATAGTACAATGGCTCTATAGTTATAGTACAGTATAGTACAATGGCTCTATAGTTATAGTACAGTATAGTACAATGGCTCTATAGTTATAGTACAGTATAGTACAATGGCTCTATAGTTATAGTACAGTATAGTACAATGGCTCTATAGTTATAGTACAGTATAGTACAATGGCTCTATAGTTATAGTATAGTACAATGGCTCTATAGTTATAGTACAGTATAGTACAATGGCTCTATAGTTATAGTATAGTACAATGGCTCTATAGTTATAGTATAGTATAGTACAATGGCTCTATAGTTATAGTACAGTATAGTACAATGGCTCTATAGTTATAGTATAGTACAATGGCTCTATAGTTATAGTATAGTATAGTACAATGGCTCTATAGTTATAGTATAGTATAGTACAATGGCTCTATAGTTATAGTACAGTATAGTACAATGGCTCTATAGTTATAGTACAGTATAGTACAATGGCTCTATAGTTATAGTATAGTATAGTACAATGGCTCTATAGTTATAGTATAGTACAATGGCTCTATAGTTATAGTACAGTATAGTACAATGGCTCTATAGTTATAGTACAGTATAGTACAATGGCTCTATAGTTATAGTATAGTATAGTACAATGGCTCTATAGTTACAGTATAGTACAATGGCTCTATAGTTAGTATAGTATAGTACAATGGCTCTATAGTTATAGTACAGTATAGTACAATGGCTCTATAGTTATAGTATAGTACAATGGCTCTATAGTTATAGTATAGTATAGTACAATGGCTCTATAGTTATAGTATAGTACAATGGCTGTATATAGTATAGTACAATGGCTGTATAGTTATAGTACAGTATAGTACAATGGCTCTATGTACAAGTTATAGTACAGTATAGTACAATGGCTCTATAGTTTATAGTATAGTACAATGGCTCTATAGTTATAGTATAGTACAATGGCTCTATAGTTATAGTACAGTATAGTACAATGGCTCTATAGTTATAGTATAGTTATAGTACAGTATAGTACAATGGCTCTATAGTTATAGTACAGTATAGTACAATGGCTCTATAGTTATAGTATAGTATAGTACAATGGCTCTATAGTTATAGTATAGTACAATGGCTCTATAGTTATAGTACAGTATAGTACAATGGCTCTATAGTTATAGTACAGTATAGTACAATGGCTCTATAGTTATAGTATAGTATAGTACAATGGCTCTATAGTTATAGTACAGTATAGTACAAGTACAGGTACAATGGCTCTATAGTTATAGTACAGTATAGTACAATGGCTCTAGTTATAGTTATAGTATGGCTCAGTATAGTATAGTACAATGGCTCTATAGTTATAGTACAGTATAGTACAATGGCTCTATAGTTATAGTACAGTATAGTACAATGGCTCTATAGTTATATAGTATAGTACAATGGCTCTATAGTTATAGTACAGTATAGTACAATGGCTCTATAGTAGTATAGTACATGGCTCTATAGTTATAGTACAGTATAGTACAATGGCTCTATAGTTATAGTACAGTATAGTACAATGGCTCTATAGTTATAGTATAGTATAGTACAATGGCTCTATAGTTATAGTACAGTATAGTACAATGGCTGTATAGTTATAGTATAGTACAAGGGCTCTATAGTTTTAGTACAGTATAGTACAATGGCTCTATAGTTATAGTACAGTATAGTACAATGGCTCTATAGTTATAGTATAGTATAGTACAATGGCTCTATAGTTATAGTATAGTACAATGGCTCTATAGTTATAGTACAGTATAGTACAATGGCTCTATAGTTATAGTACAGTATAGTACAATGGCTCTATAGTTATAGTATAGTATAGTACAATGGCTCTATAGTTATAGTACAGTATAGTACAATGGCTCTATAGTTATAGTACAGTATAGTACAATGGCTCTATAGTTATAGTACAGTTATACAATGGCTCTATAGTATAGTACAGTATAGTACAATGGCTCTATAGTTATAGTATAGTATAGTACAATGGCTCTATAGTTATAGTATAGTATAGTACAATGGCTCTATAGTTATAGTATAGTATAGTACAATGGCTCTATAGTTATAGTATAGTACAATGGCTCTATAGTTATAGTACAGTATGAGTACAATGGCTCTATAGTTATAGTACAGTATAGTACAATGGCTCTATAGTTATAGTACAGTATAGTACAATGGCTCTATAGTTATAGTACAGTATAGTACAATGGCTCTATAGTTAGTACAGTATAGTACAATGGCTCTATAGTTATAGTACAGTATATTTGTACAATGGCTATGTATAGTTATAGTACAATGGCTCTAAGCAATATGGTTATAGTACAATAGGGCTCTATAGTTTTAACAGTATAGTACATTACGCTGTATAGTTATAGTACAGTATAGTACAATGGCTCTATAGTTATAGTATAGTATAGTACAATGGCTCTATAGTTATAGTATAGTACAATGGCTCTATAGTTATAGTACAGTATATACAATGGCTCTAGTACAATGGCTCTATAGTTATAGTATACAAGCTCTATAGTTATAGTATAGTATAGTACAATGGCTCTATAGGTTACAGTATAGTACAATGGCTCTATAGTTATAGTACAGTATAGTACAATGGCTCTATAGTTATAGTACAGTATAGTACAATGGCTCTATAGTTATAGTACAGTATAGTACAATGGCTCTATAGTTATAGTATAGTATAGTACAATGGCTCTCTATAGTTATAGTATAGTACAGTATAGTACAAATAGTTATAGTACCAGTATGAGTACAATGGCTGTATAGTTATAGTTATAGTATAAACTCTATAGTTATATTACAATGGCTCTAGTACAAGTTATAGTAGTACAGTACAATGGCTCTATAGTTATAGTACAGTATAGTACAATGGCTCTATAAGTTATAGTACAATGGCTCTATAGTTATAGTAGTACAATGGCTCTATAGTTATAGTACAGTATAGTACAATGGCTCTATAGTTATAGTATAGTATAGTACAATGGCTCTATAGTTATAGTACAGTATAGTACAATGGCTCTATAGTTATAGTACAGTATAGTACAATGGCTCTATAGTTTATAGTTAGTATAGTACAATGGCTCAGTAGTACAATGGCTCTATAGTTATAGTATAGTATAGTACAATGGCTGTATAGTTATAGTATAGTATAGTACAATGGCTCTATAGTTATAGTATAGTATAGTACAATGGCTCTATAGTTATAGTATAGTATAGTACAATGGCTCTATGGTTATAGTACAGTATAGTACAATGGCTCTATAGTTATAATTACAGTATAGTACAATGGCTCTACAGTTGTAGTACAGTATAGTACAATGGCTCTATAGTTATAGTACAGTATAGTACAATGGCTCTATAGTTATAGTATAGTATAGTACAATGGCTCTATAGTTATAGTATAGTATTGGTATAGTACAATGGCTCTATAGTTATAGTACAGTATAGTACAATGGCTCTATAGTTATAGTATAGTATAGTACAATGGCTCTATAGTTATAGTACAGTATAGTACAATGGCTCTATAGTTATAGTATAGTATAGTACAATGGCTCTATAGTTATAGTACAGTATAGTACAATGGCTCTATAGTTATAGTACAGTATAGTACAATGGCTCTATAGTTATAGTATAGTATAGTACAATGGCTCTATAGTTATAGTACAGTATAGTACAATGGCTCTATAGTTATAGTACAGTACAATGGCTCTATAGTTATAGTACAGTATAGTACAATGGCTCTATAGTTATAGTATAGTATAGTGCAATGGCTCTATAGTTATAGTACAGTATAGTACAATGGCTCTATAGTTATAGTACAGTATAGTACAATGGCTCTATAGTTATAGTATAGTATAGTACAATGGCTCTATAGTTATAGTACAGTATAGTACAATGGCTCTATAGTTATAGTACAGTACAATGGCTCTATAGTTATAGTACAGTACAGTACAATGGCTCTATAATTTATAGTACAGTATAACATAATGGCTCTATAGTTATAGTATAGTATAGTACAATGGCTCTATAGTTCTAGTATAGTATAAGTACAATGGCTCTATAGTTATAGTATAGTACAATGGCTGTATAGTTATAGTACAGTATAGTACAATGGCTCTATAGTTATAGTATAGTATAGTACAATGGCTGTATAGTTTAGTACAGTATAGTACAATGGCTCTATAGTTATAGTACAGTACAATGGCTGTATAGTTATAGTACAGTATAGTACAATGGCTCTATACAATGGCTCTATAGTTATAGTACAGTATAGTACAATGGCTGTATAGTTATAGTACAGTATAGTACAATGGCTCTATAGTTATAGTACAGTACAATGGCTCTATAGTTATAGTACAGTATAGTACAATGGCTCTATAGTTATAGTACAGTATAGTACAATGGCTCTATAGTTATAGTATAGTACAATGGCTCTATAGTTATAGTATAGTACAATGGCTCTATAGTTATAGTATAGTACAATGGCTCAGTATAGTACAATGGCTCTATAGTTATATAGTATAGTACAATGGCTCTATAGTTATAACATAGTACAGTACAATGGCTCTATAGTTATAGTACAGTATAGTACAATGGCTCTATAGTTATAGTACAGTATAGTACAATGGCTCTATAGTTATAGTACAGTACAATGGCTCTATAGTTATAGTAGTACAATGGCTGTATAGTTATAGTATAGTACAATGGCTCTATAGTTATAGTATAGTACAATGGCTCTATAGTTATAGTAGTACAATGGCTCTATAGTTATAGTACAGTATAGTACAATGGCTCTATAGTTATAGTACAGTATAGTACAATGGCTCTATAGTTATAGTACAGTATAGTACAATGGCTCTATAGTTATAGTACAGTATAGTACAATGGCTCTATAGTTATAGTACAGTACTGTATAGTTATAGTATAGTACAATGGCTCTATAGTTATAGTACAGTATAGTACAATGGCTCTATAGTTATAGTACAGTACAATGGCTCTATAGTTATAGTACAGTATAGTACAATGGCTCTATAGTTATAGTACAGTATAGTACAACTCTATAGTTATGGTACAGTACAATGGCTCTATAGTTATAGTATAGTATAGTACAATGGCTCTATAGTTATAGTATAGTACAATGGCTCTATAGTTATAGTACAGTATAGTACAATGGCTCTATAGTTATAGTATAGTACAATGTACTATAGTTATAGTAGTATAGTACAATGGCTCTATAGTTATAGTACAGTATAGTACAATGGCTCTATAGTTATAGTATAGTACAATGGCTCTATAGTTATAGTATAGTACAATGGCTCTATAGTTATAGTACAGTACAATGGCTCTATAGTTATAGTATAGTACAATGTCTCTATAGTTATAGTACAGTATAGTACAAATATAGTTATGTATAGTACAAGTTATAGTACAGTATAGTACAATGGCTCTATAGTTATAGTACAGTACAATGGCTCTATAGTTAGTAAGTACAGTTATAGTACAATGTACAATAGCTCTACAATGGCTGTATAGTTATAGTACAGTACAATGGCTCTATAGTTATAGTATAGTACAATGGCTCTATAGTTTATAGTATACAATGGCTCTATAGTTATAGTATAGTACAATGGCTCTATAGTTATAGTACAGTATAGTACAATGGCTCTATAGTTATAGTATAGTATAGTACAATGGCTCTATAGTTTATAGTATAGTACAATGGCTCTATAGTTATACAAGTATAGTTATAGTACAGTACAATGGCTGTATAGTTATAGTACAGTATAGTACAATGGCTCTATAGTTATAGTATAGTATAGTACAATGGCTCTATAGTTATAGTACAGTATAGTACTATGGTTATAGGTACAATCTATAGTTATAGTACAGTATAGTACAATGGCTCAATGGCAATCTATAGTTATAGTACAACTATAGTTATAGTATAGTACAATGGCTCTATAGTTATAGTACAGTATAGTACAATGGCTCTATAGTTATAGTATAGTACAATGGCTCTATAGTTATAGTACAGTATAGTACAATGGCTCTATAGTATAGTACAATGGCTCTATAGTAGTAGTACTATAGTTATGGCTCTATAGTTATAGTACAGTATAGTACAATGGCTCTATAGTTATAGTACAGTATAGTACAATGGCTCTATGGTTAGTATAGTACAATGGCTGTATAGTTATAGTATAGTATAGTACAATGGCTCTATAGTTATAGTACAGTATAGTACAATGGCTCTATAGTTATAGTACAGTATAGTACAATGGCTGTATAGTTATAGTACAGTATAGTACAATGGCTCTATAGTTATAGTATAGTATAGTACAATGGCTCTATAGTTATAGTACAGTATAGTACAATGGCTCTATAGTTATAGTACAGTACAATGGCTCTATAGTTATAGTATAGTACAATGGCTCTATAGTACAGTATAGTACAATGGCTCTATAGTTATAGTACAGTACAATGGCTCTATAGTTATAGTATAGTACAATGGCTCTATAGTTATAGTACAGTATAGTACAATGGCTCTATAGTTATAGTATAGTATAGTACAATGGCTGTATAGTTATAGTACAGTATAGTACAATGGCTCTATAGTTATAGTATAGTATAGTACAATGGCTGTATAGTTATAGTACAGTGTAGTACAATGGCTCTATAGTTATAGTATAGTACAATGGCTCTATAGTTATAGTACAGTATAGTACAATGGCTCTATAGTTATAGTACAGTACAATGGCTGTATAGTTATAGTACAGTATAGTACAATGGCTCTATAGTTATAGTATAGTATAGTACAATGGCTCTATAGTTAAAGTATAGTACAATGGTTGTATAGTTATAGTATAGTACAATGGCTCTATAGTTATAGTACAGTATAGTACAATGGCTGTATAGTTATAGTACAGTATAGTACAATGGCTCTATAGTTATAGTATAGTATAGTACAATGGCTGTATAGTTATAGTACAGTATAGTACAATGGCTCTATAGTTATAGTATAGTACAATGGCTGTATAGTTATAGTATAGTACAATGGCTGTATAGTTATAGTACAGTATAGTACAATGGCTGTATAGTTATAGTACAGTATAGTACAATGGCTCTATAGTTATAGTATAGTATAGTACAATGGCTGTATAGTTATAGTACAGTATAGTACAATGGCTCTATAGTTATAGTATAGTACAATGGCTGTATAGTTATAGTACAGTATAGTACAATGGCTCTATAGTTATAGTATAGTATAGTACAATGGCTGTATAGTTATAGTATAGTATAGTACAATGGCTCTATAGTTATAGTACAGTATAGTACAATGGCTCTATAGTTATAGTACAGTATAGTACAATGGCTCTATAGTTATAGTACAGTATAGTACAATGGCTCTATAGTTATAGTACAGTATAGTACAATGGCTCTATAGTTATAGTACAGTATAGTACAATGGCTCTATAGTTATAGTATAGTATAGTACAATGGCTGTATAGTTATAGTACAGTATAGTACAATGGCTCTATAGTTATAGTACAGTATAGTACAATGGCTCTATAGTTATAGTACAGTATAGTACAATGGCTCTATAGTTATAGTATAGTATAGTACAATGGCTCTATAGTTATAGTATAGTACAATGGCTCTATAGTTATAGTATAGTATAGTACAATGGCTGTATAGTTATAGTACAGTATAGTACAATGGCTCTATAGTTATAGTATAGTATAGTACAATGGCTGTATAGTTATAGTACAGTATAGTACAATGGCTGTATAGTTATAGTATAGTATAGTACAATGGCTGTATAGTTATAGTACAGTATAGTACAATGGCTGTATAGTTATAGTATAGTATAGTACAATGGCTGTATAGTTATAGTACAGTATAGTACAATGGCTGTATAGTTATAGTATAGTATAGTACAATGGCTGTATAGTTATAGTACAGTATAGTACAATGGCTCTATAGTTATAGTACAGTATAGTACAATGGCTCTATAGTTATAGTACAGTATAGTACAATGGCTCTATAGTTATAGTATAGTACAATGGCTGTATAGTTATAGTATAGTATAGTACAATGGCTGTATAGTTATAGTACAGTATAGTACAATGGCTCTATAGTTATAGTATAGTACAATGGCTGTATAGTTATAGTACAGTATAGTACAATGGCTCTATAGTTATAGTACAGTATAGTACAATGGCTCTATAGTTATAGTATAGTATAGTACAATGGCTCTATAGTTATAGTATAGTACAATGGCTGTATAGTTATAGTACAGTATAGTACAATGGCTCTATAGTTATAGTACAGTATAGTACAATGGCTCTATAGTTATAGTATAGTATAGTACAATGGCTGTATAGTTATAGTACAGTATAGTACAATGGCTCTATAGTTATAGTACAGTATAGTACAATGGCTCTATAGTTATAGTATAGTATAGTACAATGGCTGTATAGTTATAGTACAGTATAGTACAATGGCTCTATGGTTATAGTATAGTATAGTTCTCCCACCACTTTAGATCATTCATGACCGGAGCCAAGGTCTTCCTGTGTAGATCAGCATTCTAGCCAGTCTGACGATAAGTTCATTCGTTTTTACCAAGGAACAGACAGTCATTGTTGTAATTCTTGATTATATTTACACACATTATATTCAGTACTAGGTTTAAAAGAAAATTCATACATCTATACAGTAACATAATAGTATTCTGATTAGTCAGTCCTGATTGAAATGTATACATAATTAGTCATTATTGATTAAAAAAAACTTTATAATAGTCCTACAATACTGTAGAC
>NW_026288537.1:0-25000 GCF_023373465.1 Oncorhynchus keta
ACAGCAGAACCTGTCTCCCTGTAGAGGAAAGGCTGTGCAACCACTGAACAACAGCAGAACCTGGCTCCCTGTAGAGGAAAGGCTGTGTAACCACTGAACAACAGCAGAACCTGGCTCCTGTAGAGGAAAGGCTGTGTAACCACTGAACAACAGCAGAACCTGGCTCCTGTAGAGGAAAGGCTGTGTAACCACTGCACCACAGCAGAACCTGGCTCCCTGTAGAGGAAAGGCTGTGTAACCACTGCACAACAGCAGAACTGTAGAGGAAAGGCTATGCAACCACTGCCCCACAGCAGAACCTGGCTCCCTGTAGAGGAAAGGCTGTGTAACCACTGCACAACAACAGTCTCCTGTAGAGGAAAGCAACCACTGCACAACAGCAGGCAACCACTGCACAACAGCAGAACCTCCTGTGTAACCACTGCACAACAGCAGAACCTGGCTCCCTGTAGAGGAAAGGCTGTGTAACCACTGACAGCAGAAGGTAACCACTGAACAACAGCAGAACCTGGTTGTGTAACCACTGAACAACAGCAGAACCTGGCTCCCTGTAGAGGAAAGGCTGTGTAACCACTGAACAACAGCAGAACCTGGCTCCCTGTAGAGGAAAGGCTGTGTAACCACTGAACAACAGCAGAACCTGGCTCCCTGTAGAGGAAAGGCTGTGCAACCACTGCACCACAGCAGAACCTGGCTCCCTGTAGAGGAAAGGCTGTGTAACCACTGCACAACAGCAGAACCTGGCTCCCTGTAGAGGAAAGCAGCTATGCAACCACTGAACCACAGCAGAACCTGGCTCCCTGTAGAGGAAAGGCTGTGCAACCACTGCACAACAGCAGAACCTGTCTCCTGTAGAGGAAAGGCTGTGCAACCACTGCACAACAGCAGAACCTGTCTCCTGTAGAGGAAAGGCTGTGCAACCACCTGCACAACAGCAGAACCTGGCTCCCTGTAGAGGAAAGGTTGTGTAACCACTGCACAACAGCAGAACCTGGCTCCCTGTAGAGGAAAGGCTGTGTAACCACTGAACAACAGCAGAACCTGGCTCCTGTAGAGGAAAGGCTGTGTAACCACTGAACAACAGCAGAACCTGTCTCCCTGTAGAGGAAAGGCTGTGTAACCACTGAACAACAGCAGAACCTGGCTCCCTGTAGAGGAAAGGCTGTGTAACCACTGAACAACAGCAGAACCTGAGACGGAGCTGCATTTCCTGGCAAAAATGTAAAAATATAAAACAATTATAGAGTGTTTCCCCAAATGTGAAACCCTTATTCCACGTTCCAAAGACCTCTCTGATGAGAGTAGGCCACCAGTCCTGTTGGGGGAGGACACAGAGAGCTGTGGGTTGGCAGCGCACTACATTGAAGACCTCTCTGATGAGGATAGGCTACCCGTCCTGTTGGGGGAGGACGCAGAGAGCTGTGGGTTGGCAGCGCACTACATTGAATACCTCTCTGATGAGAGTAGGCCACCCGTCCTGTTGGGGGAGGACGCAGAGAGCTGTGGGTTGGCAGAGCACTACATTGAAGACCTCTCTGATGAGAGTAGGCCACCAGTCCTGTTGGGGGAGGACACAGAGAACTGTGGGTTGGCAGCACACTACATTGAAGACCTCTCTGATGAGAGTAGGCCACCCGTCCTGTTGGGGAGGACAGAGAGCTGTGGGTTGGCAGAGCATTACATTGAAGACCTCTCTGATGAGAGTAGGCCACCAGTCCTGTTGGGGAGGACACAGAGAACTGTGGGTTGGCAGCACACTACATTGAAGACCTCTCTGATGAGAGTAGGCCACCAGTCCTGTTGGGGAGGACGCAGAGAGCTGTGGGTTGGCAGCACACTACATTGAAGACCTCTCTGATGAGAGTAGGCTACCAGTCCTGTTGGGGGAGGACGCAGAGAGCTGTGGGTTGGCAGAGCACTACATTGAAGACCTCTCTGATGAGGGAGTAGGCCACCAGTCCTGTTGGGGGAGGACACAGAGAGCTGTGGGTTGGCAGCGCACTACATTGAAGACCTCTCTGATGAGAGTAGGCCACCCGTCCTGTTGGGGAGGACACAGAGAGCTGTGGGTTGGCAGCACACTACATTGAAGACCTCTCTGATGAGAGTAGGCCACCCGTCCTGTTGGGGGAGGACGCAGAAGAGCTGTGGGTTGGCAGCGCACTACATTGAAGACCTCTCTGATGAGGATAGGCTACCCGTCCTGTTGGGGAGGACACAGAGAGCTGTGGGTTGGCAGCGCACTACATTGAAGACCTCTCTGATGAGAGTAGGCCACCCGTCCTGTTGGGGGAGGACGCAGAGAGCTGTGGGTTGGCAGCGCACTACATTGAAGACCTCTCTGATGAGGATAGGCTACCCGTCCTGTTGTGGGAGGACGCAGAGAGCTGTGGGTTGGCAGCGCACTACATTGCTGCCTGCCATAAGATGAGGGACAGAGTCTGACAGACTAACCAACCTGCACATGTCCTCTATGCTAGTTGTTATTGTTCAATGTGTTGGCTGTTTTGACCCCTGGTTATTGTTGTTACTGTTGTCCCGGTGACCATTTAGACTCTTATTATTTTCATATTGTAAATATCCAAAGTAAGCTTCAGCAATATGTACATTATTATGTCATGCCAATAAAGCAAATTGAATTGAATTGATTGAGAGAGACAGAGAGAGAGTGTGGGAGACAGGCAGAAGGAGAGAGATTTGTGACCTGTTGCCACAAGAAAAGGGCAACCAGTGAAGAACAAACACCATTGTAAATACAACCCATATTTATGCTTATTTATTTTCCCTGTGTACTTTAACCATTTGTACATCGTTACAACACTGTATATATATATATAATATGACATTTGTAATGTCTTCATTCCTTTGAAACTTTTGTATGTGTAATGTTTACTGTTCATTTTTATTGTTTATTTCACTTTTGTATATTATCTACCTCACTTGCTTTGGCAATGTTAACACATGTTTCCCATGCCAATGAAGCCCCTTGAATTGAATTGAATTGACAGAGAGAGAAAGAGAGAGAGGAAGACAGGCAGACAGAGAGAGAAAGGAATAAGAGAGAGGGAGACAGACAGACAGAGAGAGAAAGAGAGAGAGGGAGACAGGCAGACAGAGAGAGAAAGGAATAAGAGAGAGGGAGACAGACAGACAGAGAGAGAAAGAGAGAGAGGGAGACAGGCAGACAGAGAGAGAAAGGAAGAAGAGAGAGGGAGACAGGCAGACAGAGAGAGGAAGAAGAGAAAGAGAGAGAGACAGGCAGACAGAGAGAGAGACAGGCAGACAGAGAGAGGAAGAAGAGAAAGAGAGAGAGACAGGCAGACAGAAAGGAAGAAGAGAGAGGGAGACAGGCAGACAGAGAGAGAAAGGAAGAAGAGAGAGGGAGACAGGCTGACAGAGAGAGGGAGACAGGCAGACAGAGAGAGGGAGACAGGCTGACAGAGAGAGAAAGGAAGAAGAGAGAGGGGAGACAGGCAGACAGAGACAGGCAGACAGAGAGAGGGAGACAGGCAGACAGAGAGAGGGAGACAGGCAGAGAGAGAGAGGGAGACAGGCAGACAGAGAGAGGGAGACAGGCAGACAGAGAGAGAGAGACAGGCAGACAGAGAGAGGGAGACAGGCAGACAGAGAGGAAGAAGAGGACCAGTGTGCCTGTGGTGTAATCTGTTTCTCTCTAGTTTACTCTACTGTCTAAATCCATTCCACTGGAGTCCTGGTAGCCACGGTTTCCTTCCAGCCCTCCAGTGAGCGGCAGAGAGGAGGGGAAAGGAGAGAGGACAGAGTGACGCTCCAGGATTGGATCATTTCTGGTTGTCAGGACTAGAGGAGGCTGGTAAGGAAGGTAGGCAGAAAGGAGCAGCTCTCTCATTCTGCTGTTTGGACTGTCTCTGGAGAGGAACACACAGAACTAACACACAGGACTAACACACACAGAACTAACACAGAGGACTAACACACACAGAACTAACACAAAGGACTAACACAAAGGACTAACACACAGAGGACTAACACACAGAACTAACACACAGAACTAACACACAGAACTAACACACAGAACTAACACAGAGGACTAACACACAGAACTAACACACAGAACTAACACACAGAGGACTAACACAGAGGACTAACACACAGAACTAACACACAGAACTAACACACAGAACTAACACAGAGGACTAACACACAGAGGACTAACACACAGAACTAACACACATAACTAACACACAGAGGACTAACACAGAGGACTAACACACAGAGGACTAACACACAGAGGACTAACACACAACTAACACAGAGGACTAACACACAGAGGACTAACACACATAGGACTAACACACAGAACTAACACACAGAACTAACACACAGAACTAACACAGAGGACTAACACACAGAGGACTAACACACAGAACTAACACACAGAGAACTAACACAGATAATTAACTCACAGTAGTCACACAAACAACTAACAAAAATCATAACACTGTAGCTGACACCACCATTGATTATACAATAAAAACACCAGTCTCAACGTCAACAGTGAAGAGGCGACTCCGGGATGCTGGCCTTCTAGGCAGAGTTCCTCTGTCCAGTCTCAACGTCAACAGTGAAGAGGCCACTCCGGGATGCTGACCTTCTAGGCAGAGTTCCTCTGTCCAGTCTCAACGTCAACAGTGAAGAGGCGACTCCGGGATGCTGGCCTTCTAGGCAGAGTACCTCTGTCCAGTCTCAATGTCAACAGTGAAGAGGCGACTCCGGGAGGCTGGCCTTCTAGGCAGAGTTCCTCTGTCCAGTCTCAACGTCAACAGTGAAGAGGCGACTCCGGGACGCTGGCCTTTTAGGCCGAGTTCCTCTGTCCAGTCTCAACGTCAACAGTGAGGAGGCGACTCCGGGATGCTGTCCTTCTAGGCAGAGTTCCTCTCTCTTTCCAGTCTCAATGTCAACAGTGAAGAGGCGACTCCGGGATGCTGTCCTTCTATGCAGAGTACCTCTGTCCAGTCTCAACGTCAACAGTGAAGAGGGGACTCCGGGATGCTGGCCTTCTAGGCAGAGTACCTCTGTCCAGTCTCAATGTCAACAGTGAAGAGGCGACTCCGGGAGGCTGGCCTTCTAGGCAGAGTTCCTCTGTCCAGTCTCAACGTCAACAGTGAAGAGGCGACTCCGGGATGCTGTCCTTCTAGGCAGAGTTCCTCTGTCCAGTCTCAACGTCAACAGTGAAGAGGCGACTCCAGGATGCTGGCCTTCTAGGCAGAGTTCCTCTGTCCAGTCTCAACATCAATAGTGAAGAGGCGACTCCGGGACGCTGGCCTTCTAGGCAGAGTTCCTCTCTCCAGTCTCAACGTCAACAGTGCTGGCCTTCGAGGCGACTCCGGGATGCTGGCCTTCTAGGCAGAGTTCCTCTGTCCAGTCTCAACATCAACAGTGAAGAGGCGACTCCGGGATGCTGGCCTTCTAGGCAGAGTTCCTCTGTCCAGTCTCAACATCAACAGTGAAGAGGCGACTCCGGGATGCTGGCCTTCTAGGCAGAGTTCCTCTGTCCAGTCTCAACATCAACAGTGAAGAGGCGACTCCCGGGATGCTGGCCTTCTAGGCAGAGTTCCTCTGTCCAGTCTCAACATCAACAGTGAAGAGGCGACTCCGGGATGCTGGCCTTCTAGGCAGAGTTCCTCTGTCCAGTCTCAACGTCAACACTGAAGTTGAGGACTTGTTAGACATCTGTTTCTCAAAATAGACACTCTAACGTACTTGTCCTCTTGCTCAGTTGTGCACCGGGTCCTCCCACTCCTCTTTCTATTCTGGTTTGAGCCAGTTTGCGCGCTGTTCTGTGAAGGGAGTTTCTGCCTATAAGACAGAAGGAGCAAGATGGTGTCGTGGTCGGATTTCCCGAAGGGAGGGTGGGGGAGGGCTTGGTATGTATCGTGGAAGTTAGAGTAGCAGTGGTCGAGCGTATAGCAATCAATATGCTATTAGAGGGAATTATTGTTCTCAAATTTGTTTTGTTAAAATCCCCAGCTACAATAAAGGCAGCCTCAGGATGTTTGGTTTCCAGTTTACATAGAGTCCAGTGAAGTTCCTTCATGGCCGTCTTTGGTGTCCGCTTGAGGTGGAATGTACACAGCTGTATTGTAAGGGATTATTGTAAGGGATTATGGATAGGGTGAGCAGAAGGACTTGAGTTCCTGTATGTTGTTATGATTACACCATGAGCCGTAAATCATAAAGGGTACACACCCGCCCTTCCTCTTCCCTGAGAGGTGTTTATCTCTGTCGATGTGATACATGGAGAAGTCCGGTGGCTGAACCGATTCCGATAACGTATTCCGAGAGAGCCATGTTTCCGTGAAACAGAGAATGTTTCGATCTCTGGAAGGCAGCCCTTGCTCGAATTTCGTCTATACCTTGTTGCGAAGAGACTGGACATTGGCTGGTAGTATACAGGGGAGTGGTGGGCGATGTGCATGTCTACGGCCAGGTGGTCGCTTCATCTGCCCCTTCCTCCGGGTTCTGTTGTTTTGGGTCGACTACTGGAATTAGATCCATTGTCCTGGGTGGTGGTCCAAACAGAGGATCCGCTTCAGGAAAGTCACATTCCTGGTTGTAATGTTGGTAAGTTAACGTTGCTCTTATATCCAAAAGTTTCTCCTGAGTGTATATAATAAGACTTAAGATTTCCTGGCGTAACATTGCAAGAAACAGAGTTCCCCATGGTGGCGGTGGGGTTATGGTATGGGGGCAGGCATAAGCTACAGACAACAAACACAATCACATTTTATCGATGGCAATTTGAATGCACGAAAAAAAAAACGTGATGAGATCCTGAGGCCCATTATGAGGGCCCATTTCTATCATACTATATGTAAAGATGATGATTCTCCACCTAACATACTATATATATATATATATAAAGACAATCTCAGTATCTGTCTTCTTCAGATATCGACCCGTTAACAGTAATGATTACTGAGAAGAACCCTTTGGGTACCATTGAGTCTTTACCAGGAAATGAATGATGGTATCGCTCCAATAGGAGGACGATTATACAGAGCAAATGACTTCCTGTGAATGTGTGTTGAATGGCCTCTCAGTGAAATGACTTCCTGTGAATGTGTGTTGAATGGCCTCTCAGTGAAATGACTTCCTGTGAATGTGTGTTGAATGGCCTCTCAGTGAAATGACTTCCTGTGAATGTGTGTTGAATGGCCTCTCAGTGAAATGACTTCCTGTGAATGTGTGTTGAATGGCCTCTCAGTGAAATGACTTCCTGTGAATGTGTGTTGAATGGCCTCTCGGTGAAATGGCTTTCCGAGAGGAATGGCTTCTTGTCTGACATAGACGATAGACTGGATCTGTGTGATTTGACATGAAAAGGTGTGATCAACGATGTAGACTTCTTGTAGATGCAAAGCTGCCAATTGACAGCCGGTTTAAAGTAGCCAGAACGGTATAAATTCCCTTTCCTCATTTCAGATCGTCACAACTTATTGCACAGATTTGAAAGAACTGAGCATATTTCTTTGAGTTGCAGGTTTCTCCAATCAGAGAGAAGACAGTTGTCTCATGCAGGCAGGATGGACTCTGATGTGGGGCCTTTTGCTGGATTGTTCTATATATTTAAAGTTGCGCTGTGCATAAATCGCTCTGCCATTTCCTGGTTGCTATAACTCGAATAGTTCGCCTAATTTCAGTTTATGTGACAAAAAAAAGCAGTGTAGAGAATCATTGTGCCAATGATTTATTTTACCTTTATTTAAACTAGACAGTTAAGAACAAATTCTTATTTTTAATGGTGGCCAAGGAACAGTGGGTTAACTGCCTTGTTCAGGGGGACAGTGGGTTAACTGCCTTGTTCAGGGGAACAGTGGGTTAACTGCCTTGTTCAGGGGAACAGTGGGTTAACTGCCTTGTTCAGGGGAACAGTGGGTTAACTGCCTTGATCAGGGGAACAGTGGGTTAACTGCCTTGTTCAGGGGGAACAGTGGGTTAACTGCCTTGTTCAGGGAACAGTGGGTTAACAGCCTTGTTCAGGGGGACAGTGGGTTAACTGCCTTGTTCAGGGGAACAGTGGGTTAACTGCCTTGTTCAGGGAACAGTGGGTTAACTGCCTTGTTCAGGGGAACAGTGGGTTAACTGCCTTGTTCAGGGGAACAGTGGGTTAACTGCCTTGTTCAGGGGAACAGTGGGTTAACTGCCTTGTTCAGGGGAACAGTGGGTTAACAGCCTTGTTCAGGGGGACAGTGGGTTAACTGCCTTGTTCAGGGGAACAGTGGGTTAACTGCCTTGTTCAGGGGGACAGTGGGTTAACAGCCTTGTTCAGGGAACAGTGGGTTAACTGCCTTGTTCAGGGGGACAGTGGGTTAACTGCCTTGTTCAGGGGAACAGTGGGTTAACTGCCTTGTTCAGGGGGACAGTGGGTTAACTGCCTTGTTCAGGGGGACAGTGGGTTACCTGCCTTGTTCAGGGGAACAGTGGGTTAACTGCCTTGTTCAGGGGGACAGTGGGTTAACTGCCTTGTTCAGGGGAACAGTGGGTTAACTGCCTTGTTCAGGGGAACAGTGGGTTAACTGCCTTGTTCAGGGGGACAGTGGGTTAACAGCCTTGTTCAGGGGAACAGTGGGTTAACTGCCTTGTTCAGGGGGACAGTGAGTTAACAGCCTTGTTCAGGGGGACAGTGGGTTAACTGCCTTGTTCAGGGGAACAGTGGGTTAACTGCCTTGTTCAGGGGGACAGTGGGTTAACAGCCTTGTTCAGGGGAACAGTGGGTTAACTGCCTTGTTCAGGGGGACAGTGGGTTAACTGCCTTGTTCAGGGGGACAGTGGGTTAACTGCCTTGTTCAGGGGGACAGTGGGTTAACTGCCTTGTTCAGGGGAACAGTGGGTTAACTGCCTTGTTCAGGGGACAGTGGCTTAACTGCCTTGTTCAGGGAACAGTGGGTTAACTGCCTTGCTCAGGGGAACAGTGGCTTAACTGCCTTGTTCAGGGGAACAGTGGGTTAACTGCCTTGTTCAGGGGGACAGTGGGTTAACTGCCTTGTTCAGGGGGACAGTGGGTTAACTGCCTTGTTCAGGGAACAGTGGGTTAACTGCCTTGTTCAGGGGAACAGTGGGTTAACTGCCTTGTTCAGGGGACAGTGGGTTAACTGCCTTGTTCAGGGGGACAGTGGGTTAACTGCCTTGTTCAGGGGGACAGTGGGTTAACTGCCTTGTTCAGGGGAACAGTGGGTTAACTGCCTTGTTCAGGGGGACAGTGGGTTAACTGCCTTGTTCAGGGGCAGAATGACAGATTATTACCATGTCAGCTCGAATTTGATCTCGCAACCTTCGGTTTCAAGTCCAACACTCTAACCAGTAGGCTCCCTGCCGCCCCCTACCCGCCAGCTAAACTGCTGTGAAATAGCTTAGAAGTAGAGCACATAGAACATATCTAGAGTTTCCCTGAGCGATGAAGCAGAGACCTGGAGTTCTATAGCTGAAGGAGACAGAGACGTGAAACAAGAGAAGAGTTTGATTGGTTGTTTTTCACTCTCACAATAACAGACTCCGATTCATCAGTGGAAGGGGAAGGAAGGAATCGCCTCCCTGAACACGCTTTCAGTGCTTGTTACTTCAACATACCTTACAAGAGAGGTATGAAGTGGTATGGTTTTGCTTCCTGTTGGTCGAGAGGGTCTCTCTGTTGGTAATATAGACAGTACTCTGGTTATCTGGTTTAAGGAAGGAAGGAATCGCCTCCCTGAACACCCTTTCGTTGCTTGTTACATCAACATACAGAGGGCAAAAAAGTACCTCTGTCATTGCCAACAAAGGGTATATAACAAAGTATTGAGAAAATTTTGTTATTGACCAAATACTTATTTTCCACCATAATTTTCAAATAAATTCATAAAAAATCCTACAATGTGATTTTCTCATTTTGTCTGTCATAGTTGAAGTCTACCTATGATGAAAATGACAGGCCTCTCTCATCTTTTTAAGTGGGAGAACTTGCACAATTGGTGGCTGACTAAAAACCTTTTTGCCCCACTGTACCTTACAAGAGCGGTATGAAGTGGTATGATTTTGCTCCCTGTTGCTCCCTGTTGGTTGAGAGCGACTCTCTCTGTTGTTGATTGGTTGGTCCTGAGGGACTCTCTCTGTTGTTGATTGGTTGGTCCTGAGGGACTCTCTCTGTTGTTGATTGGTTGGTCCTGAGGGACTCTCTCTGTTGTTGAGTGGTTGGTCCTGAGGGACTCTCTGTTGTTGATTGGTTGGTCCAGAGGGACTCTCTCTTTTGTTGATTGGTTGGTCCAGAGGACTCTCTGTTGTTGATTGGTTGGTCCTGAGGGACTCTCTCTGTTGTTGATTGGTTGGTCCAGAGGGACTCTCTCTGTTGTTGATTGGTTGGTCCAGAGGGACTCTCTGTTGTTGATTGGTTGGTCCAGAGGACTCTCTCTGTTGTTGATTGGTTGGTCCTGAGGGACTCTCTCTGTTGTTGATTGGGTTGGTCCAGAGGGACTCTCTCTGTTGTTGATTGGTTGGTCCTGAGGGACTCTCTGTTGTTGATTGGTTGGTCCAGAGGGACTCTCTCTGTTGTTGATTGGTTGGTCCTGAGGACTCTCTCTGTTGTTGATTGGTTGGTCCTGAGGGACTCTCTCTGTTGTTGATTGGTTGGTCCTGAGGACTCTCTCTGTTGTTGATTGGTTGGTCCTGAGGGACTCCTCTGTTGTTGATTGGTTGGTTCAGAGGGACTCTCTGTTGTTGATTGGTTGGTCCTGAGGACTCTCTGTTGTTGATTGGTTGGTCCTGAGGGACTCTCTCTGTTGTTGATTGGTTGGTCCTGAGGGACTCTCTCTGTTGTTGATTGGTTGGTCCTGAGGGACTCTCTCTGTTGTTGATTGGTTGGTCCTGAGGGACTCTCTCTGTTGTTGATTGGTTGGTCCAGAGGGACTCTCTCTGTTGTTGATTGGTTGGTCCTGAGGGACTCTCTCTGTTGTTGATTGGTTGGTCCTGAGGGACTCTCTCTGTTGTTGATTGGTTGGTCCAGAGGGACTCTCTCTGTTGTTGATTGGTTGGTCCTGAGGGACTCTCTCTGTTGTTGATTGGTTGGTCCTGAGGGACTCTTGCTGAATGGTTAGTCCTTTCAGAGGCCTTCTTCTTCCTCTCGTCTTCTGTCTGTTCTCCATTGTGAGAACAGTTGTGATCAGTCAGTCGGTCTTTAAGAGTCCTCACAGAAAAAAGAGAAGCTGAATGAAAATGGCAGAGTGGAGTGAGGCCTTCGTCAGATAATCTGTCTGTCTGTCTGTCTATCTGTCTGTCTGTCTGTCTGTCTGTCTGTCTGTCTGTCTGTCTGTCTGTCTGTCTGTCTGTCTGTCTGTCTGTCTGTCTGTCTGTCTGTCTGGTTTGGTAAATTAGACAGTACTCTGGTTATCTGGTTTGGTAATATAGACAGTACTCTGGTTATCTGGTTTGGTAATATAGACAGTACTTTGGTTATCTGGTTTTTACATTACATTTAAGTAATTTAGCAGACGCTCTTATCCAGAGCGACTTACAAATTGGTGCATACACCTTATGACATCCAGTGGAACAGCCACTTGCATCTAAATCTTTTTTTTTTTTTTTTTTTGGGGGGGTGAGAAGGATTACTTACCCTTACTTACCCTATCCTAGGTATTCCATGAAGAGGTGGGGTTTCAGGTGTCTCCGGAAGGTGGTGATTGACTCCGCTGTCCTGGCGTCGTGAGGGAGTTTGTTCCACCATTGGGGGCCAGAGCAGCGAACAGTTGGTAACATAGACAGTTTGGTTTGGTAACATAGACAGTACTCTGGTTATCTGGTTTGGTAATATAGACAGTACTCTGGTTATCTGGTTTGGTAACATAGACAGTACTCTGGTTATCTGGTTTGGTAATATAGACAGTACTCTGGTTATCTGGTTTGGTAAAATAGACAGTACTCTGGGTATCTGGTTTGGTAATATAGACAGTACTCTGGTTATCTGGTTTGGTAACATAGACAGTACTCTGGTTATCTGGTTTGGTAATATAGACAGTACTCTGGTTATCTGGTTTGGTAAAATAGACAGTACTCTGGGTATCTGGTTTGGTAATATAGACAGTACTCTGGTTATCTGGTTTGGTAACATAGACAGTACTCTGGTTATCTGGTAATCTGGTCTGGTAATATAGACAGTACTCTGGTTATCTGGTTTGGTAACATAGACAGTACTCTGGTTATCTGGTAATCTGGTTTGGTAATATAGACAGTACTCTGGTTATCTGGTTTGGTAATATAGACAGTACTCTGGTTATCTGGTTTGGTAATATAGACAGTACTCTGGTTATCTGGTTTGGTAACATAGACAGTACTCTGGTTATCTGGTGATGTGCTCTGTGTTTTACTACAGCAGGCTACTCTGGTCCTGTAGTGTGTTTTACTACAGCAGGCTACTCTGGTCCTGTAGTGTGTTTTACTACAGCAGGCTACTCTGGTCCTGTAGTGTGTTTTTCTACAGCAGGCTACTCTGGTCCTGTAGTGTGTTTTACTACAGCAGGCTACTCTGGTCCTGTAGTGTGTTTATCTACAGCAGGCTACTCTGGTCCTGTAGTGTGTTTTACTACAGCAGGCTACTCTGGTCCTGTAGTGTGTTTATCTACAGCAGGCTACTCTGGTCCTGTAGTGTGTTTATCTACAGCAGGCTACTCTGGTCCTGTAGTGTGTTTTACTACAGCAGGCTACTCTGGTCCTGTAGTGTGTTTATCTACAGCAGGCTACTCTGGTCCTGTAGTGTGTTTTACTACAGCAGGCTACTCTGGTCCTGTAGTGTGTTTTACTACAGCAGGCTACTCTGGTCCTGTAGTGTGTTTTACTACAGCAGGCTACTCTGGTCCTGTAGTGTGTTTTACTACAGCAGGCTACTCTGGTCCTGTAGTGTGATTTACTACAGCAGGCTACTCTGGTCCTGTAGTGTGATTTACTACAGCAGGCTACTCTGGTCCTGTAGTGTGTGTTTACTACAGCAGGCTACTCTGGTCCTGTAGTGTGATTTACTACAGCAGGCTACTCTGGTCCTGTAGTGTGTTTTACTACAGCAGGCTACTCTGGTCCTGTAGTGTGTTTTACTACAGCAGGCTACTCTGGTCCTGTAGTGTGTTTTACTACAGCAGGCTACTCTGGTCCTGTAGTGTGTTTTACTACAGCAGGCTACTCTGGTCCTGTAGTGTGTTTATCTACAGCAGGCTACTCTGGTCCTGTAGTGTGATTTACTACAGCAGGCTACTCTGGTCCTGCAGTGTGTTTATCTACAGCAGGCTACTCTGGTCCTGTAGTGTGTTTTACTACAGCAGGCTACTCTGGTCCTGTAGTGTGTTTTACTACAGCAGGCTACTCTGGTCCTGTAGTGTGTTTTACTACAGCAGGCTACTCTGGTCCTGCAGTGTGTTTATCTACAGCAGGCTACTCTGGTCCTGTAGTGTGTTTATCTACAGCAGGCTACTCTGGTCCTGTAGTGTGTTTTACTACAGCAGGCTACTCTGGTCCTGTAGTGTGTTTATCTACAGCAGGCTACTCTGGTCCTGCAGTGTGTTTATCTGTGATTTGCTCTGTGTTTTACTACAGCAGGCTACTCTGGTCCTGTAGTGTGTTTATCTGTGATGTGCTCTGTGTTTATCTACAGCAGGCTACTCTGGTCCTGTAGTGTGTTTTACTACAGCAGGCTACTCTGGTCCTGTAGTGTGTTTTACTACAGCAGGCTACTCTGGTCCTGTAGTGTGTTTTACTACAGCAGGCTACTCTGGTCCTGTAGTGTGTTTATCTACAGCAGGCTACTCTGGTCCTGTAGTGTGTTTTACTACAGCAGGCTACTCTGGTCCTGTAGTTTGTTTTACTACAGCAGGCTACTCTGGTCCTGTAGTGTGATTTACTACAGCAGGTTACCTTGGTCCTGTGGTTTGTTTATCTGTAGCTTGTTTAGCTAGCAGGTAAACTGATGATCTACACCTTCCTGCGAGAACACAGTTTCCCCTGAGCGATGAAGCAGAGACCTGGAGTTCTATAGCTGAAGGAGACAGAGATTGGGGAAAAAGAGAAGAGTTTGATTCGATTGGTTGTTGTTCACTCTCACAATAACAGACTCCGATTCATCAGTGGAAGGGGAAGGAAGAAATCGTCTCCCTGAACACGCTTTCAGTGCTTGTTACTTCAACATACCTTACAAGAGAGGTATGAAGTGGTATGATTTTGCTTCCTGTGGCTGAACGGTTGGTCAAGATGCACTCTGTCTGTTGTTGATTGGTTGGTCGAGAGGGATTATGGTGAGAAAGTCTGGTGAGTATGAAGGCCATGGAAGAACTGGGACATTTTCAGCTTCCAGGAATTGTGTGAACAGGGCTCCGGGCAGCCGAGCGGAAATGGAGGAAAACTCGCCTCCCTGCGGACCTGGCATCCTTTCACTCCCTCCTCTCTACATTTTCCTCCTCTGTCTCTGCTGCTAAAGCCACTTTCTACCACTCTAAATTCCAAGCATCTGCCTCTAACCCTAGGAAGCTCTTTGCCACCTTCTCCTCCCTCCTGAATCCTCCTCCCCCTTCCCCCTCCTCCCTCTCTGCAGATGACTTCGTCAACCATTTTGAAAAGAAGGTCGACGACATCCGATCCTCGTTGCTAAGTCAAACGACACCGCTGGTTCTGCTCACACTGCCCTACCCTGTGCTCTGACCTCTTTCTCCCCTCTCTCTCCAGATGAAATCTCGCGTCTTGTGACGGCCGGCCGCCCAACAACCTGCCCGCTTGAACCTACACTTGATCCCTCCGATGTCAACAACTACAGACCAGTATCCCTTCTTTCTTTTCTCTCCAAAACTCTTGAACGTGCCGTCCTTGGCCAGCTCTCCCGCTATCTCTCTCAGAATGACCTTCTTGATCCAAATCAGTCAGGTTTCAAGACTAGTCATTCAACTGAGACTGCTCTTCTCTGTATCACGGAGGCGCTCCGCACTGCTAAAGCTAACTCTCTCTCCTCTGCTCTCATCCTTCTAGACCAGGGGTGTCAAACATACGGCCCGCGGGCCGGAACCGGCCCCCAAGGAGGTTCGATCAGGCCCGCAGGATAATTTGAAAGTGGAAAAAAATGCATAAAAGACATGGAATTAATATTTTTAATTCGCTGCAATTCATGGATTATCCGCTAAGGGCGCACTCTTTCCATCAGAGTAGAAGACAAGCCGCATCACTGAGACAGACTGAAAACAGCAGACGGTATCAATGCGCCATCTGCTGCTTGTTACGACGTTGTTAATATCATTAGCCAAAATGTCGTTATCCAAACGGAGAAAAGTAGATAAGGAGTGTAGAATTTTCAAAGAAAAATGGACCACGTCCTATTTATTTACAGAGATGCACGGAAAACCTTTGTGCTTGGTGTGTTTGCAACAAGTTTCGGTATTGAAGGAATATAATATTCGACGCCACTACGAGACTCATCACAGCGAAAAATATGACGGCTTGCAAGGACAACTGAGAAGAGATAAGATTAACGAATTGCTGGCGGGTCTGAGGAAACAGCAGTCAACTTTCATCCAGAGCCGAGAAGTCAGTGAAGCAGCGGTAAAAGCCAGCTACCTAATTGCTAGCGAAATAGCATTAGCATCGAAGCCGTATTCCGACGGTGACTTTGTTAAACGATGCATGATGAAGGCGGCTGAACTTGTATGTCCCGAGAAGCGACAAGCTTTTGCCAATATTAGCCTGACGAGGAATACTCGGCAGATTTGAAGGGCAAATTTGCCTCTGTAGGTCTGGACAGATTTTATCAGTATCTACTACCAGGGTACCCCAAATTAACAGCCCTGGCTGCTAAAATTTTGTGCATGTTTGGGACAACCTACCTTTGTGAACAAATTTTCTCAGTGATGAATATCAATAAAACAAAAATGCGTTCAAGGCTCACAAACAAGCACTTAAATGACATTCTGAAAGTGACAGCTAGTCAGGACATGACACCTGGTGTTGATGCACTTGTACAGGCCAAAAGATGCCAAGTTTCAGGTACAAATACAAGTCCAGACTAGACTAACACCTTTAAAATGCTGCCTTAGATACTGTTTGCATTGAAAGAATACAGCTCTGTGAAGATGAATCCTTACTGTGGTGATTTAAAAAATGTGCACTTTAATGTTAGTCAGCAGCTTCAAAACAAAAAGTTGTGTGATGGAATTCTACTGTTCATACAACTCCATAAATGTTCAGTATGTATTGTATGTGTATGTATGTTTCATGTATGAAGTTTACAGATTTACAGGACAGGCGAACACTTTCTTCATTACACATTTAAAATCACTCTCCTTAGTTTGTAAGGTGTACGCAGGGATTACATTTAGATTTTATATGCGTATGTGTAAGTGGTTTAAAAATTCCTTTCTTTAAAAGTCTCATTTAATCTTAAAGTGCATTACTATGTTTTTCAGTACCAATTAAAGTTTTGTGCCTTTGTACAATCAGTGGGATCAGTTGCAATGCATATTTGTGAATGATAAAAGTAAATTGCACATTTGTCTAAGGAAATATGAGGTGTTTCATGAAATGTTTTGTAAAAGGATAGTTCATTAAATTTCAATATTTTCCTAATGTTCTTGTGCTTCTTTACACCAAAACAAAGGAAAGACATGATATTTTGGTTATTTATAGCAGAGTATGGTATAATTTTAATGGTCCGGCCCACTTGACATCTCCCTAGGCCGTATGTGGCCCACGATGCGAAATGAGTTTGACACCCCTGTTCTAGACCTATCGGCTGCCTTCGATACTGTGAACCATCAGATCCTCCTCTCCACCCTCTCCGAGTTGGGCATCTCCGGCGCGGCCCACGCTTGGATTGCGTCCTACCTGACAGGTCGCTCCTACCAGGTGGCGTGGCGAGAATCTGTCTCCTCACCACGCGCTCTCACCACTGGTGTCCCCCAGGGCTCTGTTCTAGGCCCTCTCCTATTCTCGCTATACACCAAGTCACTTGGCTCTGTCATAACCTCACATGGTCTCTCCTATCATTGCTATGCAGACGACACACAATTAATCTTCTCCTTTCCCCTTCTGATGACCAGGTGGCGAATCGCATCTCTGCATGTCTGGCAGACATATCAGTGTGGATGACGGATCACCACCTCAAGCTGAACCTCGGCAAGACGGAGCTGCTCTTCCTCCCGGGAAGGACTGCCCGTTCCATGATCTCGCCATCACGGTTGACAACTCCATTGTGTCCTCCTCCCAGAGCGCTAAGAACCTTGGCGTGATCCTGGACAACACCCTGTCGTTCTCAACTAACATCAAGGCGGAGGCCCGTTCCTGTAGGTTCATGCTCTACAACATCCGCAGAGTACGACCCTGCCTCACACAGGAAGCGGCGCAGGTCCTAATCCAGGCACTTGTCATCTCCCGTCTGGATTACTGCAACTCGCTGTTGGCTGGGCTCCCTGCCTGTGCCATTAAACCCCTTCAACTCATCCAGAACGCCGCAGCCCGTCTGGTGTTCAACCTTCCCAAGTTCTCTCACGTCTCCCCGCTCCTCCGCTCTCTCCACTGGCTTCCAGTTGAAGCTCGCATCCGCTACAAGACCATGGTGCTTGCTTACGGAGCTGTGAGGGGAACGGCACCTCAGTACCTCCAGGCTCTGATCAGGCCCTACACCCAAACAAGGGCACTGCGTTCATCCACCTCTGGCCTGCTCGCCTCCCTACCACTGAGGAAGTACAGTTCCCGCTCAGCCCAGTCAAAACTGTTCGCTGCTCTGGCCCCCAATGGTGGAACAAACTCCCTCACGACGCCAGGACAGCGGAGTCAATCACCACCTTCCGGAGACACCTGAAACCCCACCTCTTTAAGGGATACCTAGGATAGGATAAAGTAATCCTTCTCACCCCCTTAAAAGATTTAGATGCACTATTGTAAAGTGGCTGTTCCACTGGATGTCATAAGGTGAATGCACCAATTTGTAAGTCGCTCTGGATAAGAGCGTCTGCTAAATGACTTAAATGTAATGTAAATGTAATGTGCAGATCCTTGCGACTTGGGGCTGTGCATTATCATGCTGAAACATAAGGTGATGGAGGTGGATGAATGGCACGACAATGGGCCTCAGGATCTCGTCACGGTATCTCTCTGTGCAGTCAAATTGCCTTCGATAAAATGCAATTGTGTTCGTTGTCTGTAGTTTCTGCCTGCCCCCATATCATAACCCCACTACCACCATGGGGCACTCTGTTCACAACGTTGACATCAACCAACCGCTCACCCACACAATGCCATACTGCCTGGTACAATGCCATACTGCCTGGTACAATGCCATACTGCCTGGTACAATGCCTGGTACAATGCCATACTGCCCGGTACAATGCCATACTGCCTGGTACAATGCCATACTGCCATGTACAATGCCTGGTACAATGCCATACTGCCTGGTACAATGCCATACTGCCTGGTACAATGCCATACTGCCATGTACAATGCCATACTGTCTGGTACAATGCCATACTGCCATGTACAATGCCATACTGCCTGGTACAATGCCATACTGCCTGGTACAATGCCATACTGCCTGGTACAATGCCATACTGCCTGGTACAATGCCATACTGCCATGTACAATGCCTGGTACAATGCCATACTGCCATGTACAATGCCATACTGCCTGGTACAATGCCATACTGCCTGGTACAATGCCATACTGCCTGGTACAATGCCATACTGCCTGGTACAATGCCATACTGCCATGTACAATGCCATACTGCCTGGTACAATGCCCTACTGCCATGTACAATGCCATACTGCCTGGTACAATGCCATACTGCCATGTACAATGCCATACTGCCTGGTACAATGCCATACTGCCTGGTACAATGCCATACTGCCTGGTACAATGCCATACTGCCCGGTACAATGCCATACTGCCTGGTACAATGCCATACTGCCATGTACAATGCCTGGTACAATGCCATACTGCCTGGTACAATGCCATACTGCCTGGTACAATGCCATACTGCCTGGTACAATGCCATACTGCCATGTACAATGCCATACTGCCAGGTACAATGCCATACTGCCTGGTACAATGCCATACTGCCTGGTACAATGCCATACTGCCATGTACAATGCCTGGTACAATGCCATACTGTCTGGTACAATGCCATACTGCCTGGTACAATGCCATACTGCCTGGTACAATGCCATACTGTCTGGTACAATGCCATACTGTCTGGTACAATGCCATACTGTCTGGTACAATGCCATACTGTCTGGTACAATGCCATACTGCCTGATACAATGCCATACTGCCTGGTACAATGCCATACTGCCTGATACAATGCCATACTGCCCGGTACAATGCCATACTGTCTGGTACAAGTAGAAAGTGCCGCGTAGATAATAGATTTATACCCTGAAGCGTGTTGATAGGTGGACTGTGGATAATACATTTATACCCTGAAGCGTGTTGATGGGTGGACTGTAGATAAAAGATTTATACCCTGAAGCGTGTTGATGGGTGGACTGTAGATAATAGATTTATACCCTGAAGCGTGTTGATGGGTGGACTGTAGATAATAGATTTATACCCTGAAGCGTGTTGATAGGTGGACTGTGGATAATAGATTTATACCCTGAAGCGTGTTGATGGGTGGACTGTGGATAATAGATTTATACCCTGAAGCGTGTTGATGGGTGGACTGTGGATAATAGATTTATACCCTGAAGCGTGTTGATAGGTGGACTGTGGATAATAGATTTATACCCTGAAGCGTGTTGATGGGTGGACTGTGGATAATAGATTTATACCCTGAAGTGTGTTGATGGGTGGACTGTGGATAATTCGTTTATGAAGACAAAACTATTTACATAATTTTGTTTAATGACTCCCACTGTTTTAAACATGAATCTGTAATGATTCTCTGTAGCGTGAGGAATAACTAGGTCCCAAACCGCCTCCTAGATGAAACCCCGTTCCCGATGCAGGGAACTACTTTTAACCAGGGACCATAGGGTGCCATTTGGGATGCACAGATAGATACAACACACTTGAAGAGACAGATATCATATACAACACACATTCTGATTGGATAATGAAACTCTGTACTGTGAGGAACATGCATTCTGATTGGATAATATAACTCTGTACTGTGAGGAACATGCATTCTGATTGGATAATATAACTCTATACAGTGAGGAACATGCATTCTGATTGGATAATATAACTCTATACAGTGAGGAACATGCATTCTGATTGGATAATGAAACTCTATTCAGTGAGGAACATGCATTCTGATTGGATAATGAAACTCTATACAGTGAGGAACATGCATTCTGATTGGATAATATAACTCTATACAGTGAGGAACATGCATTCTGATTGGATAATGAAACTCTATTCAGTGAGGAACATGCATTCAGATTGGATAATGAAACTCTATTGCTTGTGAATATTTAATCTCCCCTCAGCCCCAATCTCCTTCCCACCAGGGGTACTTCCTAAACGATACCTTACTCCCTTTAGGTCCTGGTCTAAACTAGTGCACTATGTAGGGCAATAGGGTGTCATTTGGGACACAACCCAGCTGTCAGTCAAACAGAGCTTCAGCCGGCTGCGTATTACTGAGTGTGCTTCAGATAATGCCCCTGAGCCCATCTCCAGAAATCAATATGCTTTCCCTTTCCACAGAAGAGTAATTACTCCCACAGTACATCTCTGTTCTCCAGTCAGCATAATGTCCTTCTGTTTTAACCTGTGGCCACACTTCATTAGCATTGTAGAGAGTGAAACACTCCTCTCTGGCTGCTTGGAGAGATAGTGGGGGGCTCTTCACTCTTTGGTGTCTCTCTTTCTGCCTCTCTCTCTCTCTCTCTCTCTCTCTCTCTCTCTCTCTCTCTCTCTCTCTCTCTCTCTCTGTCTCTCTCTCAATCTGTCTCTGTCTCTCTGTCTCTCTCTCAATCTGTCTCTGTCTCTCTGTCTCTCTCTCAATCTGTCTCTCTCTCTCTCTCTCTCTCTCTCTCTCTCTCTCTCTCTCTCTCTCTCTCTCTCTCCCTCCCTCCCTCCCTCCCTCCCTCCTCCCTCCCTCCCTCTCTCTCTCCCTCCCTCCCTCCCTCGTTCTGAAGTCATTACTGGCCTGTGAAGTTTCATCACAGTGTCAGCCGTGACGTTCCGTTGCTTCAGGGCTGGGAGGTAAATGTAGAAGGCCTCTTCGTGTTTTGAAGTGAGAAGACAGCAGACTGCCGTTCTTCTCAGTTCTTCTCACAAGATGTTCCCCAGTTGTAGGAAAACTATTTTAATACTGAACACAGTATTCAGATTGATAGATTGATATACATGTCTGACAGTGTGTGTGTTTGTACATAATATATATCTGTATTTAATAAAAATATTTCATTCATTCAGATCTAGGATGTGTTATTTTAGTGTTCCCTTTATTTTTTTGAGCAGGGTACTTCTGTGTGTTGGACCGAAACCCATCATGAATTAACTGTGTGTTGTACTGAAACCCATCCTGAATTAACTGCGTGTGTGTGTTTGTACACTGCTCAAAAAAATAAAGGGAACACTAAAATAATACATCCTAGATCTGAATGAATGAAATATTTTTATTAAATACTTTTTTTTCTTTACATAGTTGAATGTGCTGACAACAAAATCACACAAAAATTATCAATGGAAATGAAATGTATCAACCCATGGAGGTCTGGATTTGGAGTCACACTCAAAATTAAAGTGGAAAACCACACTACAGGCTGATCCAACTTTGATGTAATGTCCTTAAAACAAGTCAAAATGAGGCTCAGTAGTGTGTGTGGCCTCCACGTGCCTGTATGACCTCCCTACAACGCCTGTGCATGCTCCTGATGAGGTGGCGGATGGTCTCCTGAGGGTCTCCTCCCAGACCTGGACTAAAGCATCCGCCAACTCCTGGACAGCCTGTGGTGCAACGTGGCGTTGGTGGATGGAGCGAGACATGATGTCCCAGACGTGCTCAATTGGATTCAGGTCTGGGGAACGGGCGGGCCAGTCCATAGCATCAATGCCTTCCTCTTGTAGGAACTGCTGACACACTCCAGCCACATGAGGTCTAGCATTGTCTTGCATTAGGAGGAACCCAGGGCCAACCGCACCAGCATATGGTATCACAAGGGGTCTGAGGATCTCATCTCAGTACCTAATGGCAGGCTACCTCTGGCGAGCACATGGAGGGCTGTGCGGCCCCCAAAGAAATGCCACCCCACACCATGACTGACCCATCGCCAAACCGGTCATGCTGGAGGATGTTGCAGGCAGCAGAACGTTCTCCACGGCGTCTCCAGACTCTGTCCCGTCTGAGAATACTACAGATACTGTCTGAGAATACTTCAGATACTGTCTGAGAATACTACAGATACTGTCTGAGAATACTACAGATACTGTCTGAGAATAATACAGATACTGTCGGAAAATACTACAGATACTGTCTGAGAATACTTCAGATATTTTCTGAGAATACTACAGATACTGTCTGAGAATACTACAGATACTATCTGAGAATACTACAGATACTGTCTGAGAATACTACAGATACTGTCTGAGAATACTACAGATACTGTCTGAGAATACTACAGATACTGTCTGAGAAAACTACAGACTTCTGACTCAAATAGACACAATTTGAAAACTTTATTCTGTGACATATATATTCTAATTAGAAATAAGAAAGAATAAAACATTTTCATTAACTTATTTAGAAACAATTACATTGTTAAATATACCTAAAACAATTCTACCTTTTCTCATAGCACAATTATGCTAAATAAATAACACATGGATAACTTCTTAGCACAACCGAGATGTAATGTACATCATGCTCTGTGAGAAGAGAATTGTGGGACTGTGCAGTCTTCATGTTTCTGTCCGACTCAGAGTCGCTGTCATTGATCTGTGCAGTCTTCATGTTTCTGTCCGACTCAGAGCCGCTGTCATTGATCTGTGCAGTCTTCATGTTTCTGTCAGACTCAGAGAGTTGTCATTGATCTGTGCAGTCTTCACTCAGAGAGCCGCTGTCATTGATCTGTGCAGTCTTCATGTTTCTGTCCGACTCAGAGCCGCTGTCATTGATCTGTGCAGTCTTCATGTTTCTGTCCGACTCAGAGCCACTGTCATTGATCTGTACAGTCTTCATGTTTCTGTTTCCGTCCGATCTGTGCAGTCTTCATGTTTCTGTCCGACTCAGAGCCGCTGTCATTGATCTGTGCAGTCTTCATGTTTCTGTCCGACTCAGAGCCGCTGTCATTGATCTGTACAGTCTTCATGTTTCTGTCCGACTCAGAGAGCCGCTGTCATTGATCTGTGCAGTCTTCATGTTTCTGTCCGACTCAGAGCCGCTGTCATTGATCTGTGCAGTCTTCATGTTTCTGTCCTGTGCAGTCTTCATGTTTCTGTCAGACTCAGAACCGCTGTCATTGATCTTGATCTGTCCGACTCAGAGAGCCGCTGTCATTGATCATCATTTTCTGTCCGACTCAGAGCCGCTGTCATTGATCTGTGCAGTCTTCATGTTTCTGTCTGTCCTCAGAGCCGCTGTCATTGATCTGTGCAGTCTTCATGTTTTTGTCAGACTCAGAACCGCTGTCATTGATCTGTGCAGTCTTCATGTTTCTGTCCGACTCAGAACCGCTGTCATTGATCTGTGCAGTCTTCATGTTTCTGTCCGACTCAGAGACGCTGTCATTGATCTGTGCAGTCTTCAGTCCGACTCAGAGACGCTGTCATTGATCTGTGCAGTCTTCATGTTTCTGTCGATGTCTGTCATTGATCTGTGCAGTCTTCATGTTTCTGTCCGACTCAGAGCCGCTGTCATTGATCTGTGCAGTCTTCATGTTTCTGTCCGACTCAGAGCCGCTGTCATTGATCTGTGCAGTCTTCATGTTTCTGTCCGACTCAGAGCGCTGTCATTGATCTGTGCAGTCTTCATGTTTCTGTGACTCAGAGCCGCTGTCATTGATCTGTGCAGTCTTCAGACTCAGAGAGCCGCTCTGATCTGTGCAGTCTTCATTTCATCATTGATCTGTCCGACTCTGTGCCAGTCTTCATGTTTCTGTCCACTCAGAGACGCTGTCATTGATCTGTGCAGTCTTCATGTTTCTGTCCGACTCAGAGACGCTGTCATTGATCTGTGCAGTCTTCATGTTTCTGTCCGACTCAGAGCCGCTGTCATTGATCTGTGCAGTCTTCATGTTTCTGTCCGACTCAGAGCCGCTGTCATTGATCTGTGCAGTCTTCATGTTTCTGTCCGACTCAGAGCGCTGTCATTGATCTGTGCAGTCTTCATGTTTCTGTCCGACTCAGAGCCGCTGTCATTGTGCGTTGTTCCATTGTCAAATATTCCAGTCATGAGTCCTCAGAGTCCCTGTCATTGATCTAGTATTTCATGAGAAGACGGCGTTATCTGTGGAGATGTGATGTTACTCAAAGACGCTGATTCCACGTCAGAACGGGAGGTGTGAAGAGGATCGAGGTTTCAGACCAGACAGATACTCTGGATAGGCCTATTGCTCAACACCCCCCGCCCGGTCTTGTCCAAACCCTCCCTCTGTCGTCAGACAGCTGACCTCCTTGTTGCCAGGTAACTCCTAACCAATGTTGACAGACTAATTGATGTCCCTGTGTGAAAAGAAAAAGGTTATCTTTGAAGATTCCCGGTGAGAGAAAAGCCACATTCAGAATCTCTGTACAGGCATGTGCATGAGGAAGAGTGGAGAGGTGTGATAACATTGTCAAGTTGTCATTGATGTTGACTGGTTTTGGGGTGGCCGTTTAGGAAGACCGGGGGGGGGGTTACCTTCTGAGATGGTGCCAGGGTTTAGAGAGAGAGATCTACTCCTTTACCTGGCTCCCTCTCTCTCTCTGCCCCTCTCTGTCTGTCTGTCTGTCTGTCTGTCTGTCTGTCTGTCTGTCTGTCTGTCTGTCTGTGTCTCTCTGTCTGTCTGTGTCTCTCTGTCTGTCTGTCTGTGTCTCTCTGTCTGTCTGT
>NW_026288538.1:0-2500 GCF_023373465.1 Oncorhynchus keta
ATTACACCAACCTGACTCATTACGTCAACCTGACCCATTACGCCAACCTGACTCCATTACACCAACCCTGACTCATTACACCAACCTGACTCCATTACCCCAACCTGACTCCACACACCAACCTGACTCCATTACATTCAACCTGACTCCATTACGCCAATCGACTCATTACATCAACCTGACTCCATTACCCATTATGCCAACCTGACTCCATTACCCCAACCTGACTCCATTACACCAACCTGACTCCATTACATCAACCTGACTCCATTACGCCAATCTGACTCCATTACATCAACCTGACTCCATTACGCTATACCGCAACCTGACTCCATTACATCAACCTGACTCCATTACGCCAACCTGACTCCATTACATCAACCTGACTCCATTACCCATTATGCCAACCTGACTCCATTACACCAACCTGACTCCATTACCCATTACGCCAACCTGACTCCATTACACCAACCTGACTCCATTACCAACCTGACTCCATTACGTCAACCTGACTCCATTACACTCAACCTGACTCCATTACCATTATGCCAACCTGACTCATTACACCAACCTGACTCCATTACACCAATGCATTACACCAACCTGACTCCATTACACCAACCTGACTCCATTACATCAACCTGACTCCATTACGCCAACCTGACTCCATTACACCAACCTGACTCTATTACATCAACCTGACTCCATTACGCCAACCTGACTCTATTACACCAACCTGACTCCATTACACCAGCCTGACTCCATTACGCCAACCTGACTCCATTACGTCAACCTGACTCCATTACGCCAACCTGACTCCATTACATCAACCTGACTCCATTACGCCAACCTGACTCCATTACACCAACCTGACTCCATTACATCAACCGGACTCCATTACGCCAACCTGACTCCATTACACCAACCTGACTCCATTACGCCAACCCGACTCCATTACGCCAGCCTGACTCCATTACGCCAACCTGACTCCATTACGCCAACCTGACTCCATTACACCAACCTGACTCCATTACGCCAGCTGACTCCATTACATCAGCCTGACTCCATTACGCCAACCTGACTCCATTACACCAACCTGACTCCATTACATCAACCTGACTCCATTACACCAACCTGACTCCATTACACCAACCTGACTCCATTACATCAACCTGACTCCATTACACCAACCTGACTCCATTACATCAACCTGACTCCATTACATCAACCTGACTCCATTACGTCAGCCTGACTCCATTACATCAACCTGACTCCATTACTCCAACCCTGACTCCATTACATCAACCTGACTCCATTACACCAACCTGACTCCATTACACCAACCTGACTCCATTACATCAACCTGACTCCATTACGCCAACCTGACTCCATTACACCAACCTGACTCCATTACATCAACCGGACTCCATTACGCCAACCTGACTCCATTACACCAACCCGACTCCATTACGTCAGCCTGACTCCATTACATCAACCTGACTCCATTCGCAACCTGACTCCATTACGTCAACCTGACTCCACACGCCAACCTGACTCCATTACATCAACCGGACTCCATTACGTGGTAGAAAGCTGAGCTGCCCAGAAAATATCACACCCTTGTCGGATCAGTAAATCGCTGATGAAAATATCGTCTGTGGTATTCAAAAGTCTTCCGTCAGCTTGGTTGTTCTCTTCAGCTGTCGTTTTGGTATTTCAATAGAGGCCCTCATCTCCTCTTCTCTTTCAACTCTGCAGCAGTTGACCATGAAGAGACAGTTTTGATGACATTAAAGATCTAATGGAGAACAGGATTTATAAGACTCCTTGATTACTTTCAAGAGGTGTGTATTACTAAGCATCAGTTTGACCTTGTCAAGTGTTAGGGAGGGAGAGACAGACAGGGAGAGGGACGGGAGAGAGAGACACGGAGAGAGACAGGGAGAGGGACATGGAGAGAGACAGGGAGAGGAGAGAGACAGGAGAGAGGGACACGGGAGAGGGACACGGAGAGAGACACGGAGAGGGACACGGAGAGGGACACGGGAGAGCGACAGGGAGAGGGACAGGGAGAGAGACAGGGACAGGGAGAGAGACAGGGAGAGGGACAGGGAGAGGGACAGGGAGAGAGACAGGGAGAGAGACAGGAGAGAGACAGGGAGGACAGGGAGAGAGACACGGAGAGGGACAGGAGAGGGACACGGAGAGGGACAGGAGAGGACAGGAGAGGGACAGGAGAGACACTGAGAGAGAGACGGAGAGGGACCAGAGGGAGAGAGGACAGGGGAGGGACTGGAGAGAGCAGAGAGGGACACGGAGAGGACACGGAGAGGACACGGAGAGGGACAGGGAGAGAGACAGGAGAGAGACAGGAGAGAGGACAGGAGAGGGCCAGGAGAGGACACGGAGAGGGACACGGAGAGGGACACGGAGAGAGACACGGAGAGGGACACGGAGAGAGACACGGAGAGAGACAGGGAGAGAGACAGGGAGAGGGACA
>NW_026288539.1:0-7500 GCF_023373465.1 Oncorhynchus keta
CCAGTCTGTTATTTAACTCAGAACCTTTCTCTGGTCCTCCAGTCTGTTATTTAACTCAGAACCTTCTGGTCCTCCAGTCTGGTTATTTTTCTTTCCTTTTTACTTCCTAGAGTTTTATTTCTCTGTATTTCTTCATTCTCATAAGACTTTGACTTTTTTCTTTGTAGACACACACACACACACACACACACACACACACACACACACACACACACACACACACACACACACACACACACACACACACACACACACACACACACACACACACACACACACACACACACACCTCGCTAGTGTCAATTTGAAGAGGTATCGACCGTTGGACAGACAGGAAGTGAATCATCGTCTCTTCATCTCCACTCCATCTAAAGCCCTTCAACTCAACTACACAAGGACACCGAGGCTGAGTGCTAAAATAGCACACTATTCCCTATATAGTGAACTACTAGTGACCAGAGCCCTATTCCCTATATAGTGAACTACTATAGACCAGAGCCCTATTCCCTATATAGTGAACTACTAGTGACCAGAGCCCTATTCCTATATAGTGAACTACTATAGTAGTGAACTACTATTGACCAGAGCCCTATTCCCTATATAGTGAACTACTTTAGACCAGAGCCCTATTCCTATATAGTAGAACTATTCCCTATATAGAATTTGACCAGAGCCCTATTCCCTATATAGTGAACTACTAGTGACCAGAGCCCTTATTCCCTATATAGTGAACTACTATAGACCAGAGCCCTATTCCCTATATAGTGAACTACTAGTGATTGAGGCTATTCCCTATATAGTGAACTACTTTAGACCAGAGCCCTATTCCTATATAGTGAACTACTATAGACCAGAGCCCTATTCCTATATAGTGAACTATATAGACCAGAGTGAACTACTAGTGACCAGAGCCCTATTCCCTATATAGTGAACTACTAGTGACCAGAGCCCTATTCCCTATATAGTGAACTACTATTGACCAGAGCCCTATTCCCTATATAGTGAACTACTATAGACCAGAGCCTATTCCCTATATAGTGAACTACTATAGAACTACTTTAGTGAACTACAGTGACCAGAGCCCTATTCCCTATATAGTGAACTACTAGTGACCAGAGCCCTATTCCCTATATAGTGAACTACTATAGACCAGAGCCCTACTATAGTGCAATTACCAGACTATAGCCCTATTCCCTATATAGACCAGAGTGCATTACTATAGACCAGAGCCCCTATTCCCTATATAGTGCATTACTATAGACCAGAACTATAGTGAACTAGTTGTTGTCACTATAATGGGTACTACTTTAGACCAGGGTCCTATGAGTTGTTGTCACTATAATGGGTACTACTTTAGACCAGGGTCCTATGAGTTGTTGTCACTATAATGGGTACTACTTTAGACCAGGGTCCTGAGTTGTTGTCACTATAATGGGTACTACTTTTAGACCAGGGTCCTATGAGTTGTTGTCACTATAATGGGTACTACTTTAGACCAGGGTCCTATGAGTTGTTGTCACTATAATGGGTACTACTTTAGACCAGGGTCCTATGAGTTGTTGTCACTATAATGGGTACTACTTTAGACCAGGGTCCTATGAGTTGTTGTCACTATAAAGGGTACATGGTGCCATTTGGGTGACCATTGTATAGTTCTAGAACACATCTTGCCATTGCTCTGACCTCATTGGCTCACGGACAGAGAGGGAGGGTTTCCATTCGTCGAGGGGTCTTTTTGATTGACAGGCGTGACATTGAGGGTCTGTCATTGTGGGTGGTACTCACCGCACAGTGGGGCAGGGGCCACACGACACACACACACACACGACACACATACACACACTCCCTTTGTCCTCTGCAGAGCGGTGAAACCCCCTGTCCCCAGAGGAGACACAACCTGCTGTTCCATCACAACCTCTCCTTCTCCTGTCTGTCTCTCTTTGCATCTCCTCTATCTCTCTGTCTCTAGCTCTCCTTTTTCCTCTCCTCTCCCTCCTCTCTCTTTACCTCTCCTATCTTTCTGTCTCTCTCTTCTCTATCAATCTCTCAATCTTTATCTCTCTCAGGTCTCTATCTCTCTGTCTGTCTCACTCTCCCTTTCTCCCTCCTCCTCTCCTCCTCTCTCTTTACTTCTCCTATCTTTCTGTCTCTCTCTTCTCTATCTCTCTCAATCTTTATCTCTCTCTCTCCTCTATCTCTCTGTCTCTCGCTCTCCTTTTTCCCCTCCTCTCCTCCTCTCTCTTTACCTCTCCTATCTTTCTGTCTCTCTCTTCTCTATCTCAATCTCTCATCCTTATCTCTCTCCTCTATCTCTCTGTCTGTCTTCTCTCTCTTTATAATCTCCATAGCTTTCTTTCCCTCCTTCACCTAATCTCATCATATCTCCCCTCCTCTGTCCTGTCCCCCTCCTCTGTCCTGTCTCCCTCTAATGGGTCCCCTCCTTCACCTGTCCATCATTCTCCTCCTCACTCTGTCTCCATGTCCCCCTCCTCTGTCCTGTCCCCCTCCTCACCTGTCCTCTGTCATATCCCCTCCTCTGTCCTGTCCCCCTCCTCTGTCCTGTCCTCCTTCACCTAATCTCATCCATATCTCCTCCTCCTCTGTCCTGTCCCCCTCCTCTGTCCTGTCCCCTCCTCTGTCCTGTCCCCTCCTCTGTCCTGTCCCCCCTTCACCTAATCTCATCATATCCCTCCTCCTCTGCAGAGTCCCCTGCTCTGTCCTGTCCCCCTGTCCCCTGTCCCCAACCTCTGTCCATCCCTCCTCTCCTGTCCCTCCTCTGTCTGTCCTCCTTCACCTAATCTCATCATATCTCTCCTCCTCTCTGTCTCCCCCTCCTCTTTTCCCCTCCTCTGTCCTGTCCTCCTCCTCTGTCCTGTCCCCCTCCTTCACCTAATCTCCATCATGTCTCCTCCTCCTCTGTCTCCTGTCCCCTCCTCTTCACCCCCTCCCTCATCATGTCCCCCTCCTCTGTCCTGTCCCCTCCTTCACCTAATCTCATCATATCTCCTCCTCCTCCCTCCCCCTCCTCTGTCTCTGTCCCCCCTCCTCTTTCCTCCCCTCCTTCTCTAATCTCTCTTATCCTCCTCCTCTGTCTGTCCTCCTCCTCTGTCCTGTCCCCCTCCTCTGTCCTGTCCCCTCCTTCACCTAATCTCATCATATCTCCTCCTCCTCTGTCCTGTCCCCCTCCTCTTTATGTCCCCCTCCTCCTTTTTCCCCTCCTTCACCTAATCTCATCATATCTCCTCCTCCCTCTGTCCCTGTCCTCCTCTGTCCTGTCCTCTGTCCTGTCCCCCTCTCTGTCCTGTCTCCTTCACCCTAATCTCTGTCCTCTGTCCCCTCCTCTGTCCTGTCCTCCTTCCCTAATCTCGTCATATCTCCTCCTCCTCTGTCCTCCTCCTCTGTCCCCTCCTCCTCTGTCCTCCCCCTTCCCTCTGTCCTGTCCCCCTCCTCTGTCCTGTCCTCCTTCACCTAATCTCATCATATCTCCTCCTCCTCTGTCCTGTCCTCCTCTCTTGTCCTGTCCCTCCTCTGTCCTGTCCCCTCCCTCTGTCCTGTCCCCCTCCTTCACCTAATCTCATCATATCTCCTCCTCCTCTGTCCTGTCCTCCTCCTCTGTCCTGTCCCCTCCCCTCTGTCCTGTCCCCCTCCTCTGTCCTGTCCCCCCTCCTTCACCCTAATCTCATCATATCTCCTCCTCTGTCCTGTCCCCCTCCTCTGTCCTGTCCCCCTCCTCTGTCCTGTCCCCCTCCTTCACCTAATCTCATCATATCTCCCCCTCCTCTGTCCTGTCCCCCTCCTCTGTCCTGTCCCCCTCCTCTGTCCTGTCCCCTCCTTCACCTAATCTCATCATATCTCCCCTCCCTCTGTCCTGTCCCCCTCCTCTGTCCTGTCCCCCTCCTCTGTCCCTGTCCCCCTCCTCTGTCCTGTCCCTCTCCTCTGTCCTGTCCCCCTCCTCTGTCCTGTCCCCCTCCTCTGTCCTGTCCCCTCCTTCTACCTAATCTCATCATATCTCCCCTCCTCTCTGTCCCCCTCCCTCTGTCCTTGTCCTCCTCCTCTGTCCTGTCCCCCTCCTTCACCCTAATCTCATCATATCTCCTCCTCCTCTGTCCTGTCCTCCTCCTCTGTCCTGTCCCCCTCCTCTGTCCTGTCCCCCTCCTCTGTCCTGTCCCCTCCTTCACCTAATCTCATCATATCTCCTCCTCTGTCCTGTCCCCCCTCCTCTGTCCTGTCCCCCTCCTCTGTCCTGTCCCCCTCCTCTGTCCTGTCCTCCCTCCTCTGTCCTGCCCCTCCTTCACCTAATCTCATCATATCTCCCCCTCCTCTGTCCTGTCCCCCTCCTCTGTCCTGTCCCCCTCCCTCTGTCCTGTCCCCCTCCTTCACCCTAATCTCATCATATCTCCTCCCTCCTCTGTCCTGTCCTCCTCCTCTGTCCTGTCCCCCTCCTCTGTCCCTGTCCCCCTCCTCTGTCCTGTCCCCTTCACCTAATCTCATCATATCTCCTCCTCTGTCTGTCCCCCTCCTCTGTCCTGTCCCTCCTCTGTCCTGTCCCCCTCCTCTGTCCTGTCCCCTCCTCTGTCCTGTCCTCCTCCTCTGTCCTGTCCCCCTCCTCTGTCCCCCCTCCTCTGTCCACCTCCTTCACCTAATCTCATCATATCTCCTCCTCTGTCCTGTCCCCTCCTCTGTCCTGTCCCTCCTCTGTCCTGTCCCCCTCCTCTGTCCTGTCCTCCTCCTCTGTCCTGCCCCCCTCCTTCACCTAATCATCATATCTCCTCCTCCTCTGTCCTGTCCCCCTCCTCTGTCTGTCCCCCTCCTCTGTCCTGTCCCCCTCCTCTGTCCTGTCCCCCTCCTCTGTCCTGTCCCCCTCCTTCACCTAATCTCATCTATCTCCTCCTCCTCTGTCCTGTCCTCCTCCTCTGTCCTGTCCTCCTCCTCTGTCCTGTCCTCCTCCTCTGTCCTGCCCCCTCCTCTGTCCTGTCCCCCTCCCCTTCACCTAATCTCATCATATCTCCTCCTCCTCTGTCCTGTCCTCCTCCTCTGTCCTGTCCCCCTCCTCTGTCCTCCCCCTCCTCTGTCCCTGTCCCCCCTCCTCTGTCCTGTCCCCCTCCTTCACCTAATCTCATCATATCTCCTCCTCCTCTGTCCTGTCCTCCTCCTCTGTCCTGTCCCCCTCCTCTGTCCTGTCCCCTCCTCTGTCCTGTCCCCCTCCTTCACCTAATCTCATCATATCTCCTCCTCCTCTGTCCTGTCCCCTCCTCTGTCCTGTCCCCCTCCCTCTGTCCTGTCCCCCTCCTTCACCTAATCTCATCATATCTCCTCCTCCTCTGTCCTGTCCTCCTCCTCTGTCCTGTCCCCCTCCTCTGTCCTGTCCCCCTCCTTCACCTAATCTCATCATATCTCCTCCTCCTCTGTCCTGTCCCCTCCTTCACCTAATCTCATCCTCCTCCTCCTCTGTCCTGTCCCCTCCTCTGTCCTGTCCTCCTCCTCTGTCCTGTCCCCTCCTTCACCTAATCTCATCATATCTCCTCCTCCTCTGTCCTGTCCCCCTCCTCTGTCTGTCCTCCTCCTCTGTCCTGTCCCCTCCTCCTCCTCCCCCTCCTTCACCTAATCTCATCATATCTCCTCCTCCTCTGTCCTGTCCTCCTCCTCTGTCCTGTCCCCCTCCTCTGTCCTGTCCTCCTCCTCTGTCCTGTCCCCTCCTCCCTGTCCCCCTCCTTCACCTAATCTCATCCTATCTCCTCCTCCTCTGTCCTGTCCTCCTCCTCTGTCCTGTCCTCCTCCTCTGTCCCCCTCCTCCTCCTCTGTCCTGTCCTCCTCCTCTGTCCCTGCCCCCTCTTCTCATCGGATATTAAGCTGTTCAATTCTCTGACCTCTCTATTTAATATTTTTGATTTTCTTCTCCTACTCCTTCTCCTACTTTTCCTCCCCACCTCCTCCTCCTCCTCCTCCCCCTCCTCCTCCTCCTCCTCCCTCCTCCCCTCCTCCTCCTCCTCCTCCTCCTTCTCCCCCTCCTCTCAACATCCTCCTTCCCTCCCCCTCCTCCTCCTTCTCTTCCTCCTCAACATCCTCCCCTCCTCCTCCTCCTCCATCTCCTCATTCTCCTCCTCCTCCTCCTCCTCCTCCCCCTCCTTCTCCTCCTCCTCCTCCTCCTCCTTCTCCTTCTTCTCCTTCTCATCCTCCTGCCCCTCCCTCCTCCTCCTCCTCCTCCCCTACTCCTTCTCATTCTCCTTCTCCTTCTCCTCCCCTTCACCCTCCTCCCCCTCCTCCTCCTCCCCCTCCTTCTCCTCCTCCCTCCTCCTCCTCCTTCTCCTTCTCCTTCTCCTTCTCCTCCTCCTTCCCTCCTCCCCTCTCCTCCTCCTCCTCCTCCTCCTCCTCCCTCTCCTCCTTCTCCTTCTTCTCCTTCTCCTCCTCCTGCCCCTCCTCCCCTCCTCCTCCTCCTCCTCCTCCTCCTTCTTCTCTTTCTTCTTCTCCTCCTCCTCCTCACCCTCTTCCTCCTCCTCCTTCTTCTCTTTCTTCTCTCCTCCTCCTCCTCCTTCTCCTTCTCCTCCTCCTCCTGTTCCTCCTCATCCTTCTCCTCCTTCTCCTCCTCTTCCTCCTCACCCTCTTCCTCCTCCTCCTCCTCTTCTTCTTCTTCCTCTTCTCCTCCTCCTTCTCCTCCTCCTCCTTCTCCTCCTCCTCCTCCCTCTCCTTCTCCTCCTCCCTCCTCCTCCTCCTCCTTCCTCCTCCTCCTCCTCCTCCTCCCCTCCTCCTCCTCCTTCTCCTTCTCCTTCCTCCTCTCCTCCTCCTCCCCTCCTCCTCCTCCTCCTCCTCCTCCTCCTCCTCCTTCTTCTCCTCCTCTCCTTCCTCTCCTCCTCCTCCTCCTCCTCCTCCTCCTCCTCCTCCTTCTCTTTCTTCTCCTCTTCCCCTCCCCTCCTTCTCCTCCTCCTCCTCCTCCTCCTTCTCTCCTCCTCCTCCTCCTCCTCCTCCTTCTTCTCTTTCTTCTTCTCCTCATCCTCCTCCCCCTCTTCCTCCTCCTCCTTCTTCTCTTTCTTCCTCTTCCTCCTCCTCCTCCTCCTTCTCCTCCTCCTCCTCCTCCTCCTTCCTCTCCTCCTCCTCCTCCTCCTTCTCTTTCATCTCCTCTTCCTCCTCCTCCTCCTGACAGTAATAATAATCCCTGTCTCTTCTTTGGCTTTTATCAGATCTCATAATAATATCATAATATTCACCGTTCTGTCAGAACCTGGAGGGCTGGAAAGGGAAAAGAATCAGGGTAATGCATCCCAAATGACACCCCTACGTAGTGCACTACTTTTGACCAGGGCCCAATGGGGCAACAGTGCACTATATAGGGAATAGGTTGCTTAGTGACACCCAATGAGGTCGTTCCAAAGGCAAACCCTTTTCTGACACACCTTCCTGTTTCTGTCTGTATTCTTCCTGGACTTGTTTCAATGCCTTTTAAAACAAAATCACATCTTCAAATGCATTTCATACACAATAGAAATATATAGTCTTTGTTTTCTA
>NW_026288539.1:15000-19677 GCF_023373465.1 Oncorhynchus keta
GAGGGAGGGGGAGAACAGAGGGAGGGGGGAGAACAGAGGGAGGGGGAGAACAGAGGGGGGGGGGAGAACAGAGGGAGGGGGAGAACAGAGGGAGGGGGAGAGAACAGAGGGAGGGGGAGAGAACAGAGGGAGGGGGGAACAGGGGGAGGGGAGAACAGAGGGAGGGGGAGAACAGAGGGAGGGGGGAGAACAGAGGGAGGGGGAGAACAGAGGGGAGGGGGAGAACAGAGGGGGAAGAGGAGAACAGAGAGGGAGGGAGGGGGAGAGAACAGAGGGAGGGGGAGAACAGAGAGGGAGGAGAACAGAGGGAGGAGGGAGAACAGAGAGGGAAGAGGGAGAACAGAGGGAGGGGAGAGAACAGAGGGAGGGGGAGAACAGAGGGAGGGGAGAACAGAGGAGGGGGGAGAACAGAGGAGGGGGGAGAACAGAGGGAGAGGGGGAGAGAACAGAGGGAGGGGGAGAACAGGGGGAGGGGGGAGAGAACAGAGGGAGGGGGGAGAACAGAGGGAGGGGGAGAGAACAGAGGGAGGGGGAGAACAGAGGGAGGGGGAGAACAGAGGGAGGGGGAGAGAACAGAGGGAGGGGGGAGAACAGAGGGAGGGGGAGAGAACAGAGGGAGGGGGGAGAGAACAGAGGGAGGGGGGAGAACAGAGGGAGGGGGAGAACAGAGGGAGGGGGGAGAACAGAGGGAGGGGGAGAACAGAGGGGGGGGAGAACAGAGGGAGGGGGGGAGAACAGAGAGGGAGGGGGAGAACAGAGAGGGAGGGGGAGAACAGAGGGAGGGGGAGAACAGAGGGAGGGGGAGAACAGAGGGAGGGGGAGAGAGAGAGGGGGGAGAACAGAGGGAGGGGGAGAACAGAGGGAGGGGGAGAACAGAGAAAGGGAGAGGGAGGGGGAGAGAACAGAGGGAGGGGGGAGAACAGAGGGAGGGGGGGGAGAACAGAGGGAGGGGGAGAACAGAGGGAGGGGGAGAGAACAGAGGGAGGGGGAGAACAGAGGGAGGGGAGAACAGAGGGGGAAGAGGGAGAACAGAGAGGGAGGGAGAGAGGGAGGGAGAGAACAGAGGGAGGTGGGAGAACAGAGAGGGAGGAGAACAGAGGGAGGAGGGAGAACAGAGAGGGAAGAGGGAGAACAGAGGGAGGGGGAGAACAGAGGGAGGGGGAGAACAGAGGGGGGGGAGAACAGAGGGAGGGGGAGAACAGAGGAGGGGGAGAACAGAGGGGGAGGGGGAGAGAACAGAGGGAGGGGGAGAACAGAGGGGGGGAGGGGGAGAGAACAGAGGGAGGGGGAGAGAACAGAGGGAGGGGGAGAGAACAGAGGGAGGGGGAGAACAGAGGGAGGGGGAGAACAGAGGGAGGGGGAGAACAGAGGGGAGGGGGAGAACAGAGGGGGGGAGGGGGAGAACAGAGAGGGAGGGGGAGAACAGAGGGAGGGGGAGGAGGGAGGAGGGAGAACAGAGGGAGGGGGAGAGAACAGAGGGGGAGGGGGAGAGAACAGAGGGAGGGGGGAGAACAGAGGGAGGGGGAGAAACAGAGGGAGGGAGAGAGAACAGAGGGAGGGGGAGAACAGAGGGAGGGAGGGGGAGAGAACAGAGGGAGGGGGGAGAACAGAGGGAGGGGGAGAGAACAGAGGGAGGGGGGGAGAACAGAGGGAGGGGGAGAACAGAGGGAGGGGGAGAACAGAGGGAGGGGGAGAACAGAGGGAGGGGGAGAACAGAGAGGGAGGGGGAGAACAGAGAGGGAGGGGGGAGAACAGAGGGAGGGGGAGAACAGAGGGAGGGGGAGAACAGAGGGAGGGGGAGAACAGAGGGAGGGGGGAGAACAGAGGGAGGGGGGAGAACAGAGGGAGGGGGGAGAGAACAGAGGGAGGGGGAGAGAACAGAGGGAGGGGGAGAACAGAGGGAGGGGGAGAACAGAGGGAGGGGGAGAACAGAGGGAGGGGGAGAGAACAGAGGGAGGGGGAGAACAGAGGGAGGGGGAGAACAGAGGGGGAAGGGGGAGAACAGAGGGGAGGAGAGGAGGGAGAACAGAGGGAGGGGGAGAACAGAGAGGAGGAGAACAGAGGGAGGGGGAGAACAGAGAGGGAAGAGGGAGAACAGAGAGGGAGGGGAGGGGGAGAACAGAGGGAGGGGGAGAACAGAGGGAGGGGGAGAACAGAGGGAGGGGGAGAACAGAGGGAGGGGGAGAACAGAGGGAGGGGGAGGGGGAGGGGGAGAGAACAGAGGGAGGGGGAGAACAGAGGGGGAGGGGGAGAACAGAGAGGGAGGGGGAGAGAACAGAGGGAGGGGGGGAGAGAACAGAGGGAGGGGGAGAACAGAGGGAGGGGGAGAACAGAGGGGGGAGAACAGAGGGAGGGGGAGAACAGAGGGGAGGGGGAGAACAGAGGGGGAGGGGGGAGAACAGGAGGGGGGGGAGAACAGAGGGAGGGGAGAGAACAGAGGGAGGGGGGAGAACAGAGGAGGGGAGAGAACAGAGGGGAGGGGGAGAGAATACAGCGGTAGTTAAAAAACAGGGCAAAAAGTCATCCAAATTAGCAGTCACTGCTGGTGTTTTTTTGCCTGCGGAGCTCCCAGAGAGAGGCAGATGCTGGGGCATCCGGGCACTGGGCTGGCTGATTAATGAAGAGGATGAAATGGAGGAAGAGAGGGAGAGAGAGACATAACATGACATTTTAAATGTCTCTTTGCTTTTGGAACTCTTTGTAAGTGTAATGTTTACTGTTCATTTGTATAGTTTTTTCTTTTAGTTTTCACTTGTTTTGGCAACGATAACAAAATGTTTAATTTAATTGGTGGAGGGAGGGTGGATGAGAGAGAGGTAGAGGGAGGGTGGATGAGAGAGAGGTAGAGGGAGGGTGGATGAGAGAGGTAGAGGGAGGGGTGGATGAGAGAGAGGTAGAGGAGGAGGATGAGAGAGAGGTGGAGGGAGGGTGGATGAGAGAGAGGTAGAGGGAGGGTGGATGAGAGAGGGAGGGTGGATGAGGGAGGGAGGGAGGATGAGAGAGAGGTGGAGGGAGGGTGATGAGAGAGAGGTGGAGGGAGGTGGATGATAGAGAGAGAGGTAGAGGAGGGAGGATGAGAGAGGTGGAGGGAGGGTGATGAGAGAGAGGTAGAGGGATGGTGGATGAGAGGAGGGAGGTGGAGGGAGGGTGGATGAGAGAGAGGTAGAGGAGGTGGATGAGAGAGAGGTAGAGGGAGGGTGGATGAGAGAGGTAGAGGGAGGTGATGAGAGAGAGGTAGAGGGAGGGTGGATGAGAGAGAGGTAGAGAGAGGGTGGATGAGAGAGAGGTGGAGGGAGGGAGGAGGACGAGAGAGAGGTAGAGGGAGGGGTGGATGAGAGAGATGTGGAGGATGGAGGATGAGAGAGAGGTGGAGGGAGGGTGGATGAGAGAGATGTGGAGGGATGGAGGATGAGAGAGAGGTGGAGGGAGGGTGATGAGAGAGGAGGAGGGAGGGAGGATGGGAGAGGGTGGAGGAGATGAGAGAGAGGTAGAGGGAGGGAGGATGAGAGGTGGAGGAGGTGAGAGGAGGGTGGATGAGAGAGAGGTAGAGGGGAGTGGTGGATGAGAGAGAGATAGAGGGAGGGTGGATGAGAGAGAGGTAGAGGGATGGAGGATGAGAGAGAGGTGGAGTGGAGGGTGGATGATGAGAGGTAGAGGGAGGTGGATGAGAGAGATGTGGAGGGAGGGAGGAGGGTGATGAGAGAGGTGGAGAGGAGGGTGGATGAGAGAGAGGCAGAGGGAGGGTGGATGAGAGAGAGGCAGAGGGAGGGTGGATGAGAGAGAGGTAGAGGGAGGGAGGATGTGAGAGAGAGGTGGAGGGAGGGTGGATGAGAGAGACAGAGGTGGATGAGGATGGAGGATGAGAGAGAGGTGGAGGGATGGAGGATGAGAGAGAGGTAGAGAGGTGATGGAGAGACGATGAGGTGGAGAGAGGAGGGAGAGGAGGGTGGATGAGAGAGGTAGAGGGAGGGTGGATGTGAGAGAGGTGGAGGGATGGAGGATGAGTGAAATTTCTTTAGTGGTCATGTGTGTGCATCATTCTACGTCTAGTCCCGTATAATGTTGTCCACTACCCTGGCGTTATCTAGTCACCCATGGTATACTAATGAGCCATCAGTCAGAGTAATGTTTATATGACTCCAGGTAGTTATCTAGTCAGAGTAATGTTTTATATGACTCCAGGTAGTTATCTAGTCAGAGTAATGTTTTATATGAGTTATCTTTAGGTAGTTATCTAGTCAGAGTAATGTTGTATATGACTCCAGGTAGTTATCTAGTCAGAGTAATGTTTTATATGACTCCAGGTAGTTATCTAGTCTAGTCAGAGTAATGTTTTATATGACTCCAGTAGTTATCTAGTCTAGTCAGAGTAATGTTTTATATGACTCCAGGTAGTTATCTAGTCAGAGTAATGTTTATATGTCCAGGTAGTTATCAGAGTAATGTTGTATATGACTCCAGGTAGTTATCTAGTCAGAGTAATGTTTTATATGACTCCAGGTAGTTATCTAGTCAGAGTAATGTTGTATATGACTCCAGGTAGTTATCTAGTCAGAGTAATGTTGTATATGACTCCAGGTAGTTATCTAGTCAGAGTAATGTTGTATATGACTCCAGGTAGTTATCTAGTCTAGTCAGAGTAATGTTGTATATGACTCCAGGTAGTTATCTAGTCTA
>NW_026288540.1:0-5000 GCF_023373465.1 Oncorhynchus keta
GAGGTGAGGGAGTGATGAGGAGCGATAAGGAGAGATGAGGAGAGGTGAGGAGTGGTGGAGAGTGATGAGGAGGGATGAGGAGTGTTGAGGAGTGTTGAGGAGTGATGAGGAGTGTTGAGGAGTGTTGAGGAGTGTTGAGGAGTGTTGAGGAGTGTAGAGGAGAGATGAGGAGTGTTGAGGAGTGTTGAGGAGAGATGAGGAGTGTTGAGGAGTGTAGAGGAGAGATGAGGAGAGATGAGGAGTGTTGAGGAGTGTAGAAGAGAGATGAGGAGAGTAGAGGAGTGTAGAGGAGAGATGAGGAGTGTAGAGGAGAGTTGAGGAGTATAGAGGAGAGATGAGGAGTGTAGAGGAGAGATGAGGAGTAATGGAGAGTGTTGCGTACAGTTGCGGAGTGTTGCCGAGAGGTGAGGAGTGATGAGGAGAGATGAGGAGTGATGAGGAGTGTTGAGGAGAGATGAGAGATGAGGAGTGATGAGGAGAGATGAGAGATGAGGAGTGATGAGGAGAGGTGAGGAGTGGTGAGGAGAGATGAGGAGTGTTGATGAGAGATGAGGAGTGATGAGGAGAGATGAGGAGTGTTGAGGAGTGGTGAGGAGAGGTGAGGAGTGATGAGAGATGAGGAGTGATGAGGAGAGATGAGGAGTGTTGAGGAGAGATGAGGAGTGTTGAGGAGAGATGAGGAGTGGAGAGGAGAGGTGAGGAGTGATGAGGAGAGGGGAGGAGTGATGAGTGATCAGAGATGAGGAGTGATGAGGAGTGATGAGAGATGAGGAGTGTTGCGGAGAGGTGAGGAGTGATGAAGAGTGATCAGAGATGAGGAGTGTTGATGAGAGATGAGGAGTGATGAGGAGAGATGAGGAGTGTTGAGGAGAGATGAGGAGTGGTGAGGAGAGGTGAGGAGTGATGAGAGATGAGGAGTGATGAGGAGAGATGAGGAGTGTTGAGAAGAGATGAGGAGTGTTGAGGAGAGATGAGGAGTGGTGAGGAGAGGTGAGGAGTGATGAGGAGAGGGGAGGAGTGATGAGTGATCAGAGATGAGGAGTGATGAGGAGTGATGAGAGATGAGGAGTGTTGCGGAGAGGTGAGGAGTGATGAAGAGTGATCAGAGATGAGGAGTGTTGAGGAGAGATGAGGAGTGGTGAGGAGAGATGAGGAGTGGTGCGGAGAGGTGAGGAGTGATGAAGAGTGATGAGAGATGAGGAGTGATGAGGAGTGTTGAGGAGTGTTGAGGAGAGATGAGGAGTGGTGAGGAGAGATGAGGTGTGATGAGGAGTGTTGAGGAGAGATGAGGAGTGATGCGGAGAGGTGAGGAGTGATGAAGAGTGATCAGAGATGAGGAGTGATGAGGAGAGGTGAGGAGTGGTGAGGAGAGATGAGGAGAGATGAGGAGAGGATTGTTGAGGAGTGTTGAAGAGAGATGAGGAGTGTAGAGGGAGAGACGAGGAGAGATGAGGAGTGTAGAGGAGAGATGAGGAGTGATGAGGAGTGATGAGGAGGTTGAGGAGTGTTGAGGAGAGATGAGGAGTGTTGAGGAGGGATGAGGAGTGTTGAGGAGTGTTGAGGAGAGATGAGGAGTGGTGAGGAGAGATGAGGAGTGATGAAGAGTGATGAGGAGAGATGAGGAGAGATGAGGAGAGATGAGGAGAGATGAGGAGTGATGAGGAGGATGAGGAGTGATGAGGAGTGTAGAGGAGAGATGAGGACTGATGTGAATGATGGAGAGATGAGGAGAGATGAGGAGGATGAGGAGGACAAGGAGAGATGAGGAGTGGTGAGGGAGTGATGAGGAGAGATAAGGACTGATGTGGGAGGATGGAGAGATGAGGAAGTGATGAGGAGAGACTGAGGAGTGGTGGAGGAGTGATGGAGAGTGATGAGAGATGAGGAGTGATGAGGAGCTGAAAAGGAGAGATGAGGAGAGGTGAGGAGTGATGAGGAGTGGTGAGGAGAGGTGAGGTGAGAGATGAGGAGGATGAAGAGTGATGAGGAGAGATGATGAGGAGTGATGAGGAGAGATGAGGAGTGATGAAGAGTGATGAGGAGAGATGAGGAGTGGTGAGGAGAGATGAGGAGTGTTGCGGAGAGGTGAGGAGTGATGAAGAGTGATCAGAGATGAGGAGTGATGAGGAGAGATGAGAGGTGAGTGTTGGAGGAGTGATGAGGAGTGATGAGGAGTGATGCGGAGAGGTGAGGAGGATGAAGAGTGATGAGGAGAGATGAGGGAGTGTTGAAGAGAGATGAGGAGTGTAGAGGAGTGTTGAGGAGTGATGAGAAGTGGTGAGGAGTGGATGAGGAGAAATGAGGAGTGTTGAGGAGAGATGAGAAGTGGTGAGGAGTGATGATGAGTGATGCGAAGTGGTGAGGAGTGATGAGGAGTGTTGAGTAGAGATGAGGAGGATGATGAGTGGTGAGGAGTGATGAGGAGTGTTGAGGAGTGATGAGGAGTGACGAGTAGAGATGAGGAGTGATGAGGAGTGATGAGGAGTGTTGAGGAGAGATGAGGGGTGTTTAGGAGTGTTGAGGAGAGATGAGGAGTGATGAGGAGTGTTGAGGAGAGATGAGGAGTGATGAGGAGTGTTGAGGAGAGATGAGGAGTGTTGAGGAGAGATGAGGAGTGTTGAGGAGAGATGAGGAGTGATAAGGAGTGTTGAGGAGTGATGAGGAGAGATGAGGAGTGTTGAGTAGCGATGAGGAGTGATGAGGAGTGTTGAGTAGATATGAGAAGTGATGAGGACTGTTGAGGAGAGATGGGGAGTGTTTAGGAGTGTTGAGGAGAGATGAGGAGTGATGTTGAGTGTTGAGTAGAGATGAGAAGTGATGAGGACTGTTGAGGAGAGATGAGGAGTGTTTAGGAGTGTTGAGGAGAGATGAGGAGTGATGAGGAGTGTTGAGAAGAGATGAGGAGTGATGAGGAGTGTTGATGAGAGATGAGGAGTGTTTAGGAGTTTTGAGGAGAGATGAGGAGTGATGAGGAGTGATGAGGAGTGTTGAGGAGTGTTGAGGAGAGATGAGGATATTGAGGAGTGATGAGGAGTGTTGAGGAGTGCTGAGGAGAGATGAGGAGTGGTGAGAGAGAGATGAGGAGTGATGAAGAGTGATGAGGAGAGATGAGGAGAGATGAGGAGTGATGAGGAGAGATGATGGAGTGATGAGGAGTGATGAGGAGTGATGAGGAGTGTAGAGGAGAGATGAGGACTGATGTGGAATGATGGAGAGATGAGGAGAGATGAGGAGTGATGAGGAGTGATGAGGAGTGTAGAGGAGAGATGAGGACATATGTGGAATGATGGAGAGATGAGGAGAGATGAGGAGAGATGAGGACTGATGTGGAATGATGGAGAGATGAGGAGAGATGAGGAGTGATGAGGAGTGATAAGGAGAGATGAGGAGTGGTGAGGAGTGATGAGGAGAGGATAAGGACTGATGTGGAGGATGGAGAGATGAGGAGTGATGAGGAGAGATGAGGAGTGGTGAGGGAGTGATGGAGAGTGATGAGAGATGAGGAGGATGAGGAGGAAAGGAGAGATGAGGAGAGATGAGGAGTGTTGAGGAGTGATGAGGAGTGTTGAGGAGAGATGATGAGGAGTGATGAGGAGAGATGATGAGGAGTGATGAGGAGAGATGAGGAGTGATGAAGAGTGATGAGGAGAGATGAGGAGTGGTGAGGAGAGATGAGGAGTGTTGCGGAGAGGTGAGGAGTGATGAAGAGTGATCAGAGATGAGGAGTGATGAGGAGAGATGAGAGGTGAGTGTTGAGGAGTGATGAGGAGTGATGAGGAGTGATGCGGAGAGGTGAGGAGTGATGAAGAGTGATGAGGAGAGATGAGGAGTGTTGAAGAGAGATGAGGAGTGTAGAGGAGTGTTGAGGAGTGATGAGAAGTGGTGAGGAGGATGAGGAGAAATGAGGAGTGTTGAGGAGAGATGAGAAGTGGTGAGGAGGATGATGAGTGATGCGAGTGGTGAGGAGGATGAGGAGTGTTGAGTAGAGATGAGGAGAGATGATGAGTGGTGAGGAGTGATGAGGAGTGTTGAGTAGAGATGAGGAGTGATGAGGAGTGACGAGTAGAGATGAGGAGTGACGAGGAGAGATGAGGAGTGATGAGGAGTGTTGAGGAGAGATGAGGGGTGTTTAGGAGTGTTGAGGAGAGATGAGGAGTGATGAGGAGTGTTGAGTAGAGATGAGGAGTGATGAGGAGTGATGAGGAGTGTTGAGGAGAGATGAGGAGTGTTTAGGAGTGTTGAGGAGAGATGAGGAGTGTTGAGAAGAGATGAGGAGTGATGAGGAGTGTTGAGGAGAGATGAGGAGTGATGAGGAGTGTTGAGTAGCGATGAGGAGTGATGAGGAGTGTTGAGTAGATATGAGAAGTGATGAGGACTGTTGAGGAGAGATGAGGAGTGTTTAGGAGTGTTGAGGAGAGATGAGGAGTGATGAGGAGAGATGAGGAGTGTTGAGTAGAGATGAGAAGTGATGAGGACTGTTGAGGAGAGATGAGGAGTGTTTAGGAGTGTTGAGGAGAGATGAGGAGTGATGAGGAGTGTTGAGAAGAGATGAGGAGTGATGAGGAGTGTTGAGGAGAGATGAGGAGTGTTTAGGAGTGTTGAGGAGAGATGAGGAGTGTTGAGGAGTGACGAGGAGTGTTGAGTAGAGATGAGGAGTGCTGAGGAGTGATGAGGAGTGATAAGGAGTGTTGAGGAGAGATGAGGAGTGATGAGGAGAGATGAGGAGTGTTGAGTAGCGATGAGGAGTGATGAGGAGTGTTGAGTAGATATGAGAAGTGATGAGGACTGTTGAGGAGTGTTTAGGAGTGTTGAGGAGAGATGAGGAGTGTTGAGGAGAGATGAGTGATGAGGAGAGATGAGGAGTGATGAGGAGTGTTGAGTGAGAGATGAGGAGTGCTGAGGAGTGATGAGGAGTGTTGAGGAGAGATGAGGAGTGATGAGGACTGTTGAGTAGAGATGAGGAGTGATGAGGAGAGATGGAGTGTTGAGTAGAGATGAGA
>NW_026288540.1:10000-17280 GCF_023373465.1 Oncorhynchus keta
AACCAGCGACCAGTGTTAGTGTCAGATTGATGCCCCTAACCCTCCTGGCTCAGAGCCATCAGTTATAGAGCACGTAAAGATCTGCAGACCTCAACAAGTTCCTCCAGCAATAAACCATTACAGGAAATAATGGCCCCTGAAAAGAGGTTTGTGAAATAGCATAGCAGTGGATTCTCTGCATTCAGATGGCATTTACTTAGAGAAGAAGAATCAGAGACTGGAATAGCAGGGAATGTCACAGTGTAGAGAGACGGGGAGACTGGGTAGTCAGAGAGACGGGGAGACTGGGTAGTCAGAGAGAAGGGGAGACTGGGTAGTGAGAGAGTTGGGGAGACTGGGTAGTCAGAGAGACGGGGAGACTGGGAGTCAGAGCGATGGGAAGACTGGGTAGTCAGAGAGATGGGGAGACTGGGTAGTCAGAGCGATGGGGAGACTGGGTAGTCAGAGAGACGGGGAAACTGGGTAGTCAGAGAGACGGGGAAACTGGGTAGTCAGAGAGACGAGGAGACTGAGTAGTGAGAGACACGGGGAGACTGGGTAGTCAGAGAGATGGAAAGACTGGGTAGTCAGAGAGACGGGGAGACTGGGTAGTCAGAGAGATGGAAAGACTGGGTAGTCAGAGAGATGGGGAGACTGGGTAGTCAGAGAGATGGGGAGACTGGGTAGTCAGAGAGACGGGGAGACTGGGTAGTCAGAGAGATGGGGAGACTGGGTAGTCAGAGAGATGGGGAGACTGGGTAGTCAGAGAGACGGGGAGACTGGGTAGTCAGAGAGACGGGGAGACTGGGTAGTCAGAAAGACGTGGAGACTGGGTAGTCAGAGAGATGGGGAGACTGGGTAGTCAGAGAGATTGGGAGACTGGGTAGTCCAAGAGCCGGGGAGACTGGGTAGTCAGAGAGACGGGAGACTGGGTAGTCAGAGAGACGGGAGACTGGGTAGTCAGAGAGATGGGGAGACTGGGTAGTCAGAGAGATGGGGAGACTGGGTAGTCAGAAACGGGGAGACTGGGTAGTCAGAGATGGGGAGACTGGGTAGTCAGAAGACGGGGAGACTGAGTAGTCAGAGATGGGGAGACTGGGTAGTCAGAGAGACGGAGAGACTGGGTAGTCAGATATGACCCAGGGAGACTGGGTACTGAAAGAGACGAGGAGACTGGGTAATGAGCTATGTGGAGACTGGGTAGTCAGGAGATATGGGGAGACTGGGTAGTCAGAGAGACGGAGGCTGGGTAGTCAGAGAGACGGAGAGACTGGGTAGTCAGATAGACAGGGACTGGGTACTGAAAGAGACGCAGGAGACTGGGTAGTGAGAGCTATGTGGAGACTTGGTAGTCAGAGATATGGGGAGACTGGGTAGTCAGAGAGACAGGGAGATGGGTAGTCAGAGAGACGGGGAAGACTGGGCAGTCAGAGAGACAGGAGACTGGGTAGTCAGAGAGACGGAGAGACTGGGTAGTCAGAGACAGATGGGTAGAGGCTTCAGAGAATCTAACATAGCAGTAGCTGCTATTGCAGGGGAAAAGCAGAGTCCCGTTTCCCAAAACATCTAAAAACCATCAATACTTCTCTAAGAGTATCTTTTAAATAATCAATAATTAAAACTTCCCTAATGTGAGTATCTTTAAATAATCCCGCAGAACAGGGAGACTGGGTAGTCAGAGATGGGAGACTGGGTAGTCAGAGAGATGGGGAGACTGGGATGGGGAGACTGGGTAGTCAGAGACGGGAGACTGGGTAGTCAGAGAGATGGGAGACTGGGTAGTCAGAGACGAGACTGGGTAGTCAGAGATGGGGAGACTGGGTAGTCAGAGAGATGGGGAGACTGGGTAGTCAGAGAGATGGGGAGACTGGGTAGTCAGAAGACGGGGAGACTGGGTAGTCAGAGAGATGGGGAGACTGGGTAGTCAGAGACACGGGGAGACTGGGAAGTGAGAGCTATGTGGAGACTGGGTAGTCAGAGGACGGGGAGACTGGGTAGTCAGAGAGACGGAGAGACTGGGTAGTCAGATAGACAGGAGACTGGGTACTGAAAGAGACGAGGAGACTGGGTAGTGAGAGCTATGTGGAGACTGGGTAGTCAGAGATATGGGGAGACTGGGTAGTCAGAGATATGGGGAGATGGGTAGTCAGCTTCTCCCAGTTTTCCTGAACTAACTCTCTCTCAGACTACTTTTCTCCCTTTACTAGTTCTGCCTTTACTAGTTCTGCCTTTACTAGTTCTCCCTTTACTAGTTCTCCCTTTACTAGTTCTGCCTTTACTAGTTCTCCCTTTACTAGTTCTGCCTTTACTAGTTCTGCCTTTACTAGTTCTGCCTCTACTAGTTCTCCCTTTACTAGTTCTGCCTCTACTAGTCCTGCCTTTACTAGTTTTCCTTTACTAGTTCTGCCTTTACTAGTTCTGCCTTTACTAGTTCTGCCTTTACTAGTTCTGCCTCTACTAGTTCTGACTTTACTAGTTCTGCCTTTACTAGTTCTGCCTTTACTAGTTCTCCCTTTACTAGTTCTCCCTTTACTAGTTCTCCCTTTACTAGTTCTCCCTTTACTAGTTCTGCCTTTACTAGTTTTCCCTTTACTAGTTCTGCCTTTACTAGTTCTGCCTTTACTAGTTCTGCCTTTACTAGTTCTGCCTTTACTAGTTCTGCCTTTACTAGTTCTGCATCTACTAGTTCTGCCTTTACTAGTTCTGCATCTACTAGTTCTCCCTTTACTAGTTCTCCCTTTACTAGTTCTGCCTTTACTAGTTCTCCCTTTACTAGTTCTGCCTTTACTAGTTCTGCATCTACTAGTTCTGCCTCTACTAGTTCTGCCTCTACTAGTTCTGCCTTTACTAGTTCTGCCTTTACTAGTTCTGCCTCTACTAGTTCTGCCTCTACTAGTTCTGCCTGTACTAGTTCTGCCTTTACTAGTTCTCCCTTTACTAGTTCTGCCTTTACTAGTTCTGCATCTACTAGTTCTGCCTCTACTAGTTCTGCCTTTACTAGTTTTGCCTTTACTAGTTCTGCCTCTACTAGTTCTCCCTTTACTAGTTCTCCCTTTACTAGTTCTCCCTTTACTAGTTCTCCCTTTACTCGTTCTGTCTTTACTAGTTCTGCCTTTACTAGTTCTGCCTCTACTATTTCTCCCTTTACTAGTTCTGCCTTTACTAGTTCTGTCTTTACTAGTTCTGCCTCTACTAGTTCTCCCTTTACTAGTTCTGCCTTTACTAGTTCTGCCTTTATTAGTTCTCCCTTTACTAGTTCTGCCTTTACTAGTTCTGCCTTTACTAGTTCTCCCTTTACTAGTTCTGCCTTTACTAGTTCTGCCTCTACTAGTTCTGCCTTTACTAGTTCTGCCTTTACTAGTTCTCCCTTTACTAGTTCTGCCTTTACTAGTTCTGCCTTTACTAGTTCTGCATCTACTAGTTCTCCCTTTACTAGTTCTCCCTTTACTAGTTCTGCCTTTACTAGTTCTCCTTTACTAATTCTACCTTTACTAGTTCTGCCTCTACTAGTTCTGCCTTTACTAGTTCTGCCTTTACTAGTTCTGCCTCTACTAGTTCTGCCTTTACTAGTTCTGCCTTTACTAGTTCTCCCTTTACTAGTTCTGCCTTTACTAGTTCTCCCTTTACTAGTTCTGCCTTTACTAGTTCTGCCTTTACTAGTTCTGCCTCTACTAGTTCTGCCTTTACTAGTTCTGCCTTTACTAGTTCTGCCTTTACTAGTTCTGCCTTTACTATTTCTGCCTCTACTAGTTCTCCCTTTACTAGTTCTGCCTTTACTAGTTCTCCCTTCACTAGTTCTCCCTTTACTCGTTCTCCCTTTACTCGTTCTCCTTTACTAGTTCTGCCTTTACTAGTTCTGCATCTACTAGTTCTCCCTTTACTAGTTCTGCCTTTACTAGTTCTGTCTTTACTAGTTCTTCCTTTACTAGTTCTCCCTTTACTAGTTCTGCCTTTACTAGTTCTGCCTTTACTAGTTCTGCCTTTACTAGTTCTGCATCTACTAGTTCTCCCTTTACTAGTTCTGCCTTTACTAGTTCTCCCTTTACTAGTTCTGCCTTTACTAGTTCTCACTTTTCCGTTCTCCTTTACTAGTTCTGCCTTTACTAGTTCTCCCTTTACTAGTTCTCCCTTTACTAGTTCTCACTTTTCTCGTTCTCCCTTTACTAGTTCTGCCTTTACTAGTTCTGCATCTACTAGTTCTCCCTTTACTAGTTCTGCCTTTACTAGTTCTCCCTTTACTAGTTCTGTCTTTACTAGTTCTGCCTTTATTAGTTCTGCCTTTACTAGTTCTGCCTTTACTAGTTCTCCTTTACTAGTTCTCCCTTTACTAGTTCTGTCTTTACCTAGTTCTCCTTTACTAGTTCTCCTTTACTCGTTCTCCTTTACTAGTTCTGCCTTTACTAGTTCTGCATCCTACTAGTTCTCCTTTACTAGTTCTGCCTTTACTAGTTCTGCCTTCCTAGTTCTGCCTTTACTAGTTCTGTCTTTACTCGTTCTGTCTTTACTAGTTCTCCCTTTACTAACGTTCTCCCTTCACTAGCTCTCCTTTACTCGTTCTCCTTTACTCGTTCTCCTTTACTAGTTCTGCCTTTACTAGTTCTGCATCTACTAGTTCTCCTTTACTAGTTCTGCGTTTACTAGTTCTCCTTTACTAGTTCTGTCTTTACTAGTTCTGCCTTTATTAGTTATCCCTTTACTAGTTCTGCCTTTACTAGTTCTGCCTTTTCTAGTTCTGCCTTTACTAGTTCTGCATCTACTAGTTCTCCCTTTACTAGTTCTGCCTTTACTAGTTCTCCTTTACTAGTTCTGCCTTTACTAGTTCTGCCTTTACTAGTTCTGCCTTTATAGTTCTCCCTTCACTAGTTCTGGCTCCTACTAGTTCTCCCTCTACTAGTTCTGCCTTTACTAGTTCTCCCTTTACTAGTTCTCCCTTCACTAGTTCTGCCTTTACTAGTTCTCCCTCTACTAGTTCTGCCTTTACTAGTTCTGTCTTTACTAGTTCTCCCTTTGCCTAGTTCTCCCTCTACTAGTTCTGTCTTTACTAGTTCTCCCTTTACTAGTTCTGCCTTTACTAGTTCTGTCTTCACTAGTTCTGCCTTTACTAGTTCTGTCTTTACTAGTTCTGCCTTTACTAGTTCTGTCTTTTACTAGTTCTGCCTTTACTAGTTCTGCCTTTACTAGTTCTGCCTTTACTAGTTCTCCTTTACTAGTTCTGCCTTTACTAGTTCTGTCTTTACTAGTTATGTTTTACTAGTTCTGCCTTTACTAGTTCTGCCTTTACTAGTTCTCCTTTACTAGTTCTGTCTCTTTTACTAGTTCTGCCTTTACTAGTTCTGCCTTTAGTAGTTCTGCCTTTACTAGTTCTGCCTCTACTAGTTCTGCCTCTACTAGTTCTGCCTTTACTAGTTCTGCCTTTACTATTTCTGTCTTTACTAGTTCTCCCTTTACTAGTTCTCCCTTTACTAGTTCTCCCTTTACTAGTTCTGCCTTTACTAGTTCTGTCTTTACTAGTTCTGCCTTTACTAGTTCTGCCTTTACTAGTTCTGCCTCTACTAGTTCTGCCTCTACTAGTTCTGCCTTTACTAGTTCTGCCTTTACTAGTTCTGCCTTTACTAGTTCTGCCTCTACTAGTTCTGCCTCTACTAGTTCTCCCTTTACTCATTCTGCCTTTACTAGTTCTTATCTACTAGTTCTGCCTTTACTAGTTCTGCCTTTTACTAGTTCTGCCTTTACTAGTTCTGCCTTTACTAGTTCTGTCTTTACTAGTTCTGCCTTTACTAGTTCTGCCTTTACTAGTTCTGCCTTTACTAGTTCTGTCTTTACTAGTTCTGCCTTTACTAGTTCTGCCTTTACTAGTTCTCTGCCTTTACTAGTTCTGCCTCTACTAGTTCTGCCTTTACTAGTTCTGCCTTTACTAGTTCTGCCTTTACTAGTTCTGCCTTTACTAGTTCTGCCTTTACTAGTTCTCCTTTGCTGATATCTGTTTTATTCATTTATGTCATAACGGCTGGCGTAACTTGTCATACGGCTGGGTAACTTGTCATAACCGTGTCATGACACATATATTAATATATATTTACACCTTTTGGGGCGTATGTTGAGTTATTTTACGGCTGGATTTCGGCACCTACACGTATATTGAGTTATTTACGGCTGAAGTTCTGACACCTATACGTATATTGAGTTATATTACGGCTGGTTACGACACCTACTCGTATATTGAGTTATTTTACGGCTGGTTCGACACCTACACGTATATTGAGAGTTATTTTACGGCTGGTTACGGCACCTACACGTATGTTAGCGGGTTATTTTACGGCTGGTTACGACACCTACACGTATGTTGGGTTATTTTACGGCTGGTTACGACACCTACACGTATATTGAGTTATTTTACAGCTGGTTCTGACACCTACACGTATATTGAGTTATTTTACGGCTGGTTACGACACCTACACGTATATTGAGTTATTTTACGGCTGGTTACGACACCTACACGTATATTGAGTTATTTTACGGCTGGTTACGACACCTACACGTATGTTAGGTTATATTACGGCTGGTTACGACACCTACTCGTATATTGAGTTATTTTACGGCTGGTTACGACACCTGCAGTATATTGAGTTATTTTACGGCTGGTTCCCGACACCTACACGTATATTGAGTTATTTACGGCTGGTTCCCGACACCTACACGTATATTGGGGTATTTACGGCTGGATTCTGACACCTACACGTATATTGGGTTACTACGGCTGGTTACGACACCTATACGTATATTGAGTTATTTTACGGCTGGTTACGACACCTACACGTATATTGAGTTATTTTACGGCTAGTTACATACCTACACGTATATTGAGTTATTTTACGGCTGGTTCTGACACCTGCACGTATATTGAGTTATTTTACGGCTGGTTACGACACCTCCACATATATTGAGTTATTTTACATTTGATTGACTTTACACGTATATTCAGTTATATTGAGTTATTTTACGGCTGGTTACGACACCTACACGTATATTGAGTTATTTTACGGCTGGTTACGACACCTACACGTATATTGAGTTATTTTACGGCTGGTTACGACACCTACACGTATATTGAGTTATTTTACGGCTGGTTACGACACCTACACGTATATTGAGTTATTTTACGGCTGGTTACGACACCTACACGTATATTGAGTTATTTTACGGCTGGTTACGACACCTACACGTATATTGAGTTATTTTACGGCTGGTTACGACACCTACACGTATATTGAGTTATTTTACGGCTGGTTACGACACCTACA
>NW_026288541.1:0-6954 GCF_023373465.1 Oncorhynchus keta
CTCTCTCTCTCTCTCTATCTCTCACTCTATCCTTCTCTCTCTCTACTGTCATCAGAGTACGATCCATGTCAGGTAGGAAGAGGAGGAACTCTCTCTCCTTCTACTCTCATCCTTCTCTCTCTCCTCTCTCTTCTCTCTACTGTCATCAGAGTACGATCCATGTCAGGTAGGAAGAGGAGGAACTCTCTCTGTCTCTCACTCTCATCCTTCTCTCTCTGTCATCAGAGTACGATCCATGTCAGGTAGGAAGAGGAGGAACTCTATCCTTCTCTCTATCCTTCTCTCTCTCTACTGTCATCAGAGTTAACGATCCATGTCAGGTAGGAAGAGAGGAGTGAACTCTCTCTTCTTCTCACACTCTCTATCCTTCTCTCTATCCTTCTCTCTCTACTGTCATCAGAGTACGATCCATGTCAGGTAGGAAGAGGAGGAGTCTCTGTCTCTCACTCTCTATATCCTTCTCTCTCTATCCTTCTCTCTCTCTACTGTCATCAGAGTAACGATCCATGTCAGGTAGGAAGAGGAGGAACTCTCTCGCTCTCTCACACTCTCTATCCTTCTCTCTCTATCCTCTCTCTCTACTGTCATCAGAGTACAATCCATGTAAGGTAGGAAGAGGAGGAACTCTCTCTGTCTCTCACTCTATCCTTCTCTCTCTACTGTCATCAGAGTACGATCCATACATTTACATACATTTAAGTCATTTAGCAGACGCTCTTATCCAGAGCGACTTACAAATTGGTGCATTCACCTTATGACATCCAGTGGAACAGCCACTTTACAATAGTGCATCTAAATCTTTAAGGGGTGAGAAGGATTACTTATCCTATCCTAGGTATTCCTTAAAGAGGTGGGGTTTCAGGTGTCTCCGGAAGGTGGTGATTGACTCCGCTGTCCTGGCGTCGTGAGGGAGTTTGTTCCACCATTGGGGGCCAGAGCAGCGAACAGTTTTGACTGGGCTGAGCGGGAACTGTACTTCCTCAGTGGTAGGGAGGCGAGCAGGCCAGAGGTGGATGAACGCAGTGCCCTTGTTTGGGTGTAGGGCCTGATCAGAGCCTGGAGGTACTGAGGTGCCGTTCCCTCACAGCTCCGTAGGCAAGCACCATGGTCTTGTAGCGGATGCGAGCTTCAACTGGAAGCCAGTGGAGAGAGCGGAGGAGCGGGTGACGTGAGAGAACTTGGGAAGGTTGAACACCAGATGGGCTGCGGCGTTCTGGATGAGTTGTAGGGTTTAATGGCACAGGCAGGGAGCCCAGCCAACAGCGAGTTGCAGTAATCAAGACGGAGATGACAAGTGCCTGGATTAGGACCTGCGCGCTTCCTGTGTGAGGCAGGGTCGACTCTGCGGATGTTGTAGAGCATGAACCTACAGGAACGGGACACCGCCTGATGTTAGTTGAGAACGACAGGGTGTTGTCCAGGATCACGCCAAGGTTCTTAGCGCTCTGGGAGGAGGACACAATGGAGTTGTCAACCGTGATGGCGAGATCATGGAACGGGCAGTCCTTCCTGGGAGGAAGAGGAGCTCCGTCTTGCTGAGGTTCAGCTTGAGGTGGTGATCCGTCATCCACACTGATATGTCTGCCAGACATGCAGAGATGCGATTCGCCACCTGGTCAGAAGGGGGAAAGGAGAAGATTAATTGTGTGTCGTCTGCATAGCAATGATAGAGAGACCATGTGAGGTTATGACAGAGCCAAGTGACTTGGTGTATAGCGAGAATAAGAGAGGGCCTAGAACAGAGCCCTGGGGGACACCAGTGGTGAGAGCGTGGTGAGGAGACAGATTCTCGCCACGCCACCTGGTAGGAGCGACCTGTCAGGTAGGACGCAATCCAAGCGTGGGCCGCGCCGGAGATGCCCAACTCGGAGAGGGTGGAGAGGAGGATCTGATGGTTCACAGTATCGAAGGCAGCCGATAGGTCTAGAAGGATGAGAGCAGAGGAGAGAGAGTTAGCTTTAGCAGTGCGGAGCGCTCCGTGATACAGAGAAGAGCAGTCTCAGTTGAATGACTAGTCTTGAAACCTGACTGATTTGGATCAAGAAGGTCATTCTGAGAGAGATAGCGTAGAGCTGGCCAAGGACGGCACGCTCAAGAGTTTTGGAGAGAAAAGAGAGAAGGGATACTGGTCTGTAGTTGCTGACATCGGAGGGATCGAGTGTAGGTTTTTTCAGAAGGGGTGCAACTCTCGCTCTCTTGAAGACGGAAGGGACGTAGCCAGCGGTCAGGGATGAGTTGATGAGCGAGGTGAGGTAAGGGAGAAGGTCTCCGGAAATGGTCTGGAGAAGAGAGGAGGGGGATAGGGTCAAGCGGGCAGGTTGTTGGGCGGCCGGCCGTCACAAGACGCAAGATTTCATCTGGAGAGAGAGGGGAGAAAGAGGTCAGAGCATAGGGTAGGGCAGTGAGCAGAACCAGCGGTGTCGTTTGACTTAGCAAACGAGGATCGGATGTCGCCGACCTTCTTTTCAAAATGGTTGACGAAGTCATCTGCAGAGAGGGAGGAGGGGGGGGGATTCAGGAGGGAGGAGAAGGTGGCAAAGAGCTTCCTAGGTTAGAGGCAGATGCTTGGAATTTAGAATGGTAGAAAGTGGCTTTAGCAGCAGAGACAGAGGAGGAAAAATGTAGAGAGGAGGGAGTGAAAGGATGCCAGGTCCGCAGGGAGGCGAAGTTTTCCCTCCATTTCCGCCGGCTGCCCGGAGCCCTGTTCTGTGAGCCTCGCAATGAGTCGTCGAGCCACGGAGCGGGAGGGGAGGACCGAGCCGGCCTGGAGGATAGGGGACATAGAGAGTCAAAGGATGCAGAAAGGGAGGAGAGGAGGGTTGAGGAGGCAGAATCAGGAGATAGGTTGGAGAAAGTTTGAGCAGAGGGAAGAGATGATAGGATGGAAGAGGAGAGAGTAGCGGGGAGAGAGAGCGAAGGTTGGGACGGCGCGATACCATCCGAGTAGGGGCAGTGTGGGAAGTGTTGGATGAGAGCGAGAGGGAAAAGGATACAAGGTAGTGGTCGGAGACTTGGAGGGAGTTGCAATGAGGTTAGTGGAAGAACAGCATCTAGTAAAGATGAGGTCGGCGTATTGCCTGCCTTGTGAGTAGGGGGAAGGTGAGAGGGTGAGGTCAAAAGAGGAGAGGAGTGGGAAAGAAGGAGGCAGAGAGGAATGAGTCAAAGGTAGACGGGGGAGGTTAAAGTCGCCCAGAACTGTGAGAGGTGAGTCATCCTCAGGAAAGGAGCTTATCAAGGCATCAAGCCATTGATTCTCCGAGGGAACCTGAGGGCGATAAATGATAAGGATGTTGCTTGAAAGGGCTGGTAACTGTGACAGCATGGAATTCAAAGGAGGCGATAGACAGATGGGTAAGGGGAGAAAGAGAGAAAGACCACTTGGGAGAGATGAGGATCCCGGTGCCACCACCCCGCTGACCAGAAGCTCGGGGTGCGAGAACACGTGGGCGGACGAGGAGAGAGCAGTAGGAGAAGCAGTGTTATCTGTGGTGATCCATGTTTCCGTCAGTGCCAAGAAGTCAAGGGACTGGAGGGAGGCATAGGCTGAGATGAACTCTGCCTTGTTGGCCGCAGATCGGCAGTTCCAGAGGCTACCGGAGACCTGAACTCCACGTGGGTCGTACGCGCTGGGACCACCAGATTAGGTGGCCGCGGCCACGCGGTGTGGAGCGTTTGTATGGTCTGTGCAGAGGAGAGAACAGGGATAGACAGACACATAGTTGACAGGCTACAGAAGAGGCTACGCTAATGCAAGGAGATTGAATGACAAGTGGACTACACGTCTCGAATGTTCAGAAAGTTAAGCTTACGTAGCAAGAATCTTATTGACTAAATGATTAAATGATACAGTACTGCTGAAGTAGGCTAGCTGGCAGTAGCTGTTTATTGACACTACACTAATCAAGTCGTTCCGTTGAGTGTAATAGTTTCTGCAGTGCTGCTATTCGGGCCAGCTGGCTAGCCAGTGTTGTTGTTTACGTTACGTTGCGTTAAAGAACGACAATAGCTGGCTAGCTAACCTAGGAAATCGCTCTAGACTACACAATTATCTTGAAACACAGACGCTATGTAGCTAGCTATGTAGCTAGCTACGATCAAACAAATCAAACCGTTGTACTGTAATGAAATGAAATGAAAATGTGATACTACCTGACCGGGTTGTTGAATTCGAATCAGTAGACGTGTAGACGTTGGCTAGCTGTTAGCTGTTAGCTGTTGGCTAGCTAGCAGAGTCTCCTACGTTAAGGACGACAAATAGCTGGCTAGCGAACCCTCAGTGAATTAAGATAATCACTCCAAGACTACACACTCTAAACTACACACAATTATCTTGGAAACAAAGACAGCTATGTAGCTAGCTAACACTAAACTAATCAAGCTCAGGAGCAGTTGAGTGAATAGCACTGCAAAAGTGATGCCATCTGCGTGTGGCTTGATTACGTTGCTAGTTTCTACGAATAGCAGTGAAGGCTACGTTAGGGCTGACGAAATACGATAATTATGCAATTATCTCTGATACAAGGACGGCTATGTAGCTAGCTAAGAAGAAATTGCTAAGATTAGACAAATCAACCGTTGTACTATAATGAAATGTAATGGTAAAAAGTTATACAACCTGCGGAGCGAAGTGCGAATGCGACCGCTCGCTCCAACCAGAGTAGAGATCTTAGACTTGTGTGCGGCTGCTCGGCCATGGAAAACCATTTCATGAAGCTCCCAACGAACAGTTCTTGTGCTGAGTTTGCTTCAGAGGCAGTTTGGAACTCAGAAATGAGTGTTGCATCTGAGGACAGCACTCGGCGGTCCCGTTCTTTAAGCTTGTGTGGCCTACCACTTCGCTGAGCCGTTAGTTGCTCCTAGACGTTTTCACTTCACAATAACCGCACTTACAGTTGACCTGGGCAGCTCTACAGGGCAGAAATTTGACTGAACTGACTCGTTGGAAAGGTGGCATCCTATGTTGGTGCCACGTAAGTCACTAAGCTTTTCAGTAAGGCCATTCTACTGCCAATGTTTGTCTATGGAGATTGCATGGCTGTGTGAGGAATAATGTTCTGGGGCAACGGGTGTGGCTGAAATAGCTGAATCCACTAATCTGAAGGGGTGTCTCTATCTCTCCTTCGTTCCATGTAAGGTAGGGATGGTGATATGTCACTAATTCCTCCTTCTCCCCCCCTCAGGTGGCCATGCCCTCCGTGCAGGTCCAGCCCAGAGCCTCAGCCCCCTGGTCTCACCCTCTGAGGGGGGAGAGCTGTGTGGTGTCCCCCTCTCTCCCCCCTCCTCCTCCTCCGGCCCCTGTCTGGATGGCCTGGAGCCCCCCTCTCCTTCCCCCTGTGCCCCCCCTAAGGACCCCCTCAAAGACAAGCCCAGCCTGGCAGAGTTCCTGCCCGTTCTGACCCAGGGATGGGCCGAGATCTTCATACGCAGACCCTCAGGTAAACACGCACACACACATACACACACACACACACACACACACACACACACCCACACACACACCTGTTGAATAACTTCCTCTTCATCTGTTTACACATGGAAGATAGACCATTTAAAATTATTTTCTCTTCTCTTTCTCTTCCTCCTCTGACCTGACTAATTCAAATCACATCAAATGTATTTATAAAGCCCTTCTTACATCAGCTGGTAGAAGCACGGCGGCTAGGAAAAACTCCCTAGAAAGGCCAAAACCGAGGAAGAAACCTAGAGAGGAACCAGGCTATGTGGGGTGGCCAGTCCTCTTCTGGCTGTGCCGGGTGGAGATTATAACAGAACATGGCCAAGATGTTCAAATGTTCATAAATGACCAGCATGGTCGAATAATAGTAATCACAGTGGTTTGTCGAGGGTGCAAGGTCAGCACGGCCAGGTGGACTGGGGACAGCAAGGAGTCGCCAGGCCAGGTAGTCCTGACGCATGGTCCTAAGGCTCAGGTCCTCTGAGAGAAAGAAAGAAAATTAAATTCACAGGACACCGGATAGGACAGAATACTCAGATATAACAGACTAGACCCTAGCCCCCAACACATAAACTACTGCAGCATAAATACTGGAGGCTGAGACAGGAGGGTCAGAAGGGAGACACACTGTGGCCCCATCCAATGATAACCCGGACAGGGCCAAACAGGAAAGGATATAACCCCACCCACTTTGCCAAAGCACAGCCCCCACCACTAGAGGATATCTTCAACTACAACTTTCCATCTAGAGACAAGGCTTTGAGTATAGCCCACAAAGATCTCCATACAGCACAACCCAAGTGAACCCAACTGAACAGGAAGATCACATCGGTGACTCAATCCCACTCAAGTGACACACACCCCTTTGGATTAGTGGATTTCATTCCTAAAGTCTAATTCATTGGAAGTGGGGGTGCTAAGCTGACATATGGAATGGTTTTATGATGTCATACTGTGGATCATTTAGCTATTTGGACCCTATTTATGGCAATTAGACCGATTTTCACTTAAACTGACTGATTTTGATGGTGATTTTGTGATGTGACTTAGATTGACCCCCGGGGCGTCAGTGGACTCCAGGTGGGTAATTGACTTCTCTCCAGTCCAGGTAACACCAGCTGGTTGATGTGTCTGGAGAACCCTCCCAGTCCCTTCTCCTCTGAGCTGGGTAACATGCCTCTCCAGGAGCTGTCCTCTGTCCTCATGGCCATGGAGGGGTCAAGGAGCCCCCCACTCAGACTGCCAGCGCCCCGCCAGCACACAGCCACCCCTGCCCCGACTCCCGTAGCCCTAACCCCTGGACCCATCCAAGGGGCAAGCCTGGACTCATTCAGCGCTCTAACACAGAGTGAGGAGGGAGAAGAGAGAGGGGAGGGGTAGTAGTGGTGTGTTGGATATTATAAGTATGTGCTGATGGGAGGGGTCAGTGTGTTGGTGGGAGGGGTCAGTGTGTGTTGATGGGAGGGGACAGTGTGTGTTGATGGGAGGGGACAGTGTGT
>NW_026288542.1:0-1280 GCF_023373465.1 Oncorhynchus keta
TTTTTTATTTTTTTTATTTTTTATTTCACCTTTATTTAACCAGGTAGGCTAGTTGAGAACAAGTTCTCATTTGCAACTGCGACCTGGCCAAGATAAAGCATAGCAGTGTGAACAGACAACACAGAGTTACACATGGAGTAAACAATTAGCAAGTCAATAACACAGTAGAAAAAATGGGCAGTCTATATACAATGTGTGCAAAAGGCATGAGGAGGTAGGCGAATAATACAATTTTGCAGATTAACACTGGAGTGATAAATGATCAGATGGTCATGTACAGGTAGAGATATTGGTGTGCAAAAGAGCAGAAAAGTAAATAAATAAAAACAGTATAAAAACAGTATGGGAATGAGGTAGGTGAAAATGGGTGAGCTATTTACCTATAGACTATGTACAGCTGCAGCGATCGGTTAGCTGCTCGGATAGCTGATGTTTGAAGTTGGTGAGGGAGATAAAAGTCTCCAACTTCAGCGATGTTTGCAATTCGTTCCAGTCACAGGCAGCAGAGTACTGGAACGAAAGGCGGCCAAATGAGGTGTTGGCTTTAGGGATGATCAGTGAGATACACCTGCTGGAGCGCGTGCTATGGATGGGTGTTGCCATCGTGACCAGTGAACTGAGATAAGGCGGAGCTTTACCTAGCATGGACTTGTAGATGACCTGAGCCAGTGGGTCTGGCGACCTAATATGTAGTGAGGGCCAGCCGACTAGAGCATACAAGTCGCAGTGGTGGGTGGTATAAGGTGCTTTAGTGACAAAACGGATGGCACTGTGATAGACTGCATCCAGTTTGCTGAGTAGAGTGTTGGAAGCCATTTTGTAGATGACATCGCCGAAGTCGAGGATCGGTAGGATAGTCAGTTTTACTAGGTAAGCTTGGCAGCGTGAGTGAAGGAGGCTTTGTTATGGAATAGAAAGCTGACTCTTGATTTGATTTTTGATTGGAGATGTTTGATGTGAGTCTGGAAGGAGAGTTTGCAGTCTAGCCAGACACCTAGGTACTTATAGATGTCCACATATTCAAGGCCGGAACCATCCAGGGTGGTGATGCTAGTCGGGCATGCGGGTGCAGGCAGCGATCGGTTGAAAAGCATGCATTTGGTTTTACTCATGTTTAAGAGCAGTTGGAGGCCACGGAAGGAGTGCTGTATGGCATTGAAGCTCGTTTGGAGGTTTGATAGCACAGTGTCCAATGACGGGCCGAAAGTATATAGAATGGTGTCAGCTCATGAGAGGTGGATCAGGGAATCGCCCAGCAGCAAGAGCCAACATCATTGATA